>NC_053022.1:553921884-554043083 GCF_003073215.2 Triticum urartu | reverse complement strand
CAAGCTTCGATTACAATAATGGATCGATGTAAGACGAACTAGGGTTCATGCCGCCGCCGGGTTCCTGATCCACTGGATAAGGGGGAAAAGCGAGGCAGCAGTGGCTTAAGTACTAGGAGTAGTTGGACCAGGTCGGTTGTGCCATTCTGGGCCGAAGTAGCGTGGGTTGCCTCGCCGGGCACGGCTGGGCCGAGCCCGCGCCTCGTTGGCAGGTGGGGCCGAGCCGTCAGGGGAGTTAACAGTTACAAGCATTGATGGAATTAATGGATTGAATTATCATAGAGAACGTATTAAATTGTCCGTAAGGTTTGCCAATTAGACACACATAGTCGTCAGATCAAGTGCCTCAACCCCCATCTCCTGGCCTCTGAATGTCTGCTGCCGCATCGTCCTTGTTGTTGATGGCCGCTCTTCGTCGACGGCTTGCAGATGCCAATACCTCATGTATGTGGATGCATCTATCTTCCTGTACGCCCCTCTATCCCTTCTCTGTATAGGCAAAACCAATCCCAATTGAAAACCAATCCCCATCATAGGTGCCGCCTATCTCCCATTGTCCAGTCATGCACACAGCTCGGTTAGATCAGGTAAGATGCTCATGTCCCCATTGAAATAAGGGCAAGATATATGTATGTGTAAAATCAACTAATCAATTCAGCTATTAGATTTGTGCTCTTTTTTCCTACAAAATAGTTGCTTCTTTGTGGAATTTCTTGATCTAATAATGATCTCCTGAGTAATTTTAACCGATGAAGCATAAATATACTTTTACTATTGTCAATCTTTTTTTCGACAAGGGGAATATATTAATATAGCGAGGATACCAGATACAGCCAGCCTCTACACCAAAAAGATGTCCGAAGACATCCAGGATGCACACAACCAAGAACAAAATAAAAAGAGAGAGAAAAAAACCCATCGCAGTGTAGAACCACTCGCAACAGAAGCACTCTAACCACCACCAAATACAACACTTGTACTACATACTAGGCTCTCCAAAAGCAATGCCTCCAAGAAGGAAACAATACATAAGCATTGTCGTCGCCTAATCGAAAATCTTGTGTTTTCACCACGGAGAAATACCAAGTTTCCAAAACTCCCCCTCGCAAGCTCTCGGTGGCGGCGCGACCGTGAGGCCCCTCGCCATGGCCGGCGCCTCGCCGACCAGCCATCCGCTCCCTCCCCCTCCTCCTGGCCCGCCTCCTGCTACAGCAACCCGCTGCCCCCTCTCGTTCTGCGATGCGCTGGTCTCCTCCCCACCCACCGACGTTGTGCCCTATGTTGCTGCCTTGCCCAGGCTCAGCTCCATTGTTGTCTCGCATTCAAGATAGGATGGGCACGCCGCGCCTGCCCGCCGCAATCAAGGCAGCATGGATTGGCAGAGAGTAAAGAAGAAATATTTGTGGCGCGATGAGAGAAGGCAGCTGCAGCGCATTGACGCGAAGGATCCACGTGCTCCGCCACCGCGCCCTCTCACTCGGATCCAGCAACTCTTCTTAACGAGGGCTGCTGGATGCTGCTTCCGTTGCCTTTCCCCTCGACACCAAGTTGCCTCCTGCACCAACAAACCCCGCTGCATCCTGTGCTCGGGCTCTGGACACGTCTCAAGCAAGTGTGAGCTGCGCTTCGCCACCTCCCCCCGCCCGCCTCCACCACCTGCGCGGCCTGCCCTCTTGGCTCCGTCCGCCCCAGCTCAAGACATCTCCGCCGCTGTGGTGCCCGCATCTTCATCGACCGCCGCCTCCGCTCCAATGGAGAACCCCGTCAGGGACGTCAGCCTCCGCCCCAGGATGGCTTCTGCCTCGGTGGCCTGGTCGCCAGCCTTGGCAGGCGCTGAGCGTGACTTCGAGCAGCACGCTGTGGTCGCCACCATCCTCGGCAACAGGCCTCGGTTCACTGTCCAGGACATCTCCATCGCCGCGTCCATGCAGTTCGGTGTCGCCCGCACTCGGATGCACGTATCAGTCTTCTCCCCTGGAGATTTCTTGATTCGCTTCGCAGACCGCAGTGTGCGCGACACTGCGCTATCCTCCCTGTTGATCCTGCGCATCGGTGGGGCGGCTCTAAGGCTCGCCGCCTGGTCTAGAAGAGCCGGGGCTACTCTCATCAAGCTCCCCTTCAAGGCTAGGGTGTGCCTTGAGGGCCCACCCAGGCATGCCTGGACGGTGGAGGATATCAAGCAGTTGTTCCCGGCGCCGGCCAAAGTTGACCACATCGAGGATGGTGTGTTCTTCGATGAGGAATCCGCCTGTTGCTGTGCCTGGGTCTGGGTTCAGGATGCCACCAAGATCGCCACAAGAGGAACCCTGACGGTCGAGGAACCAGCCAACCAATCTTCGCCGGAGTTCCACCGGCAATTCCTCGACGGCTCCCCCGGCCGGCAAGCCACCTCCAGTTCCGATCCTGTCAAGATGCTCGCGTACCCGGTGCTGATTCACCTCGACCGCGTCTACGACTACACCGTGCAGCCGGCCTCAAGTGACGAGAATCTTCGCAGCTACAACAGCAACATCAGTGGGCTACCCTCGGAGTCTTCGCCGACGCAAGATCGCTGCATCAAGTGGCACTACCGCTGGAACCTGTACTATGAATATGGCACCTTCCCTCCTCGCCGAGGCCCCGTCCACTCACGCCTCAGCTTTGGTGGTGGTGGAGGCTTCGAGGATCCCTCTGGTGGCGCCACCGCCGATCCAAACCACCGGAGACACATCGGACGAGATGGTGGCCATAGGAAGAGGGGTGGCGTCGATGGAGGAAGCAGCAGCTCTGCCATGCATGGCCGCAACGGAGATCCACAGATTTTCCGACGCCGTCAAGCTACCGTCTCTGAAGCTAACGGAGGCAAAAGTAGTGGCTCTGAACCTGCTACTGCTGCGAAGCCGGTGGAGATTCGAATCTGTGATAAAGATGCTGAGGATCAGCTGGCTTTGGTTGGTCCCAATCCACCAATGGAAGCACCGCTGACCAAGGTCCTTGCTGACAACCCGACAGAGGAAACCTTGGCACTCGACCTAGTGCTTTCAGAAGTGCACCAGCGGCCAGCTTCCTTCCTCATGTCTCCTGGCGAGCTGCAGGCTGAAGGTGGGCAAGGCGTGCAGATTATGGGCGAGATGCGGTCTGAGGACGAGCTGTGCATGCAGGATGCGGACCCCCTGTCGCCTCCCTTGCATGCGCCCCTGCATGGCAAGGACGTTGTGGATGTGGCCCCCCACGGGCACGCTCTCAGTGTTAGGGCCACCCTCGGTATGGCCGAGCGAGAGGGCGACCCGCCTACTCTCTTGCTCGGCCCGAGCAACGACGGCCCCAGGATGGGCCTGTTAACCGGCCCAATGCTAGATCTGGCCACGCCCTTGAGGGGCCCCTCTCCAAGACACCCGGCCCAGGACGCCACCCCGCTTGGGCCTCTCTCCAGCCTGCCTTCCAGCTCGGTTGGTGACCAAGACAGCAGTAGCAACATCCAGATCGAGACCTTCCTCAACAATTGCTCTGCCCCAATCCCGGCTCCGCTCCTCCCATCTCCCGTTCCACTGCTACACAAGCCACACGTCTCCGACCGCCCCCCGGCGACAGGGAGCACAAGATCTAGTGGAAGGCTAGCTGCTAAGCCAACCAGGCAGCTTTCCTCCATGGATTAAGCGTTGCACGTCCTGAAGAAGAAGGAGGGGATCGCTGCGGCCACTGACACCGAAGAGGATGTGATGGACAAGCTCAAGAACATCTGCAAGAAACCCCTCCCCTCGGGCTTCATTGCGGCTGTCTCCTCCCTGATTTCCGCCTCCGGTCCGCCTCAGGGCGGTGCTCCGAGGGTGCCCAGCCTGCCGGGGATTGAGTCGGCCTGACAGTCATTCCTTGATGTTGTACTGCTGTTCTATACTAATTTCCAATGTTAGTCTACTTCTTCAGCTCTATTCAGTTGTTCTACTTGCTGCTTGTAGCTGTTACCAGTTTACCTGCTGGCCGGGACTGGGTCCAATCTGTTCTAGAGTTGGACATGGCTGTGTTTTTCAGTTTGTGCCCCTGTACTGGGGAATTCCTCTCAATTGTCGACTGTTGCCCTCAGTTTTCTTTATGGAGTACAACATACTAAATTGGAATGTGTGCGGTCTCCACAACCCTGCTAAGCGAAGAGCTATCCTCATGTTCCTCGCTGAGCACCAATGCAACATCATTTGTCTTCAGGAAGTAAAATTGCAGACCATCTCAGCAGCTTTCATTGCCGAAACACTGGGGGCCCGTTTCTGTGACAACTTTATTTACAAACCAGCTAATGGCTCTAGAGGGGAATCCTGATTGCCTGCTCCACTGGCATTGCAATCACTCATGACCCCCTTGCTGATGGGCCTAACTCCATTACTGGGCAGATTATGGATAGGAGCAACAATGACAGATGGACCATCTCAGCTGTGTACGGACCCCAAGATGATGCGGCCAAGGTCCTTTTCATTGATGAACTCAAGGGACTCAAGCAGTTTGCTCTACCATGCTGGATGGTCCTTGGAGATTTTAACCTGATCAAGAAAGCTAAGGACAAAAATAATGGGAACATAAACCTGCAGATGATGGGAAGGTTCAAGAGTGTTGTTGATGAGCTGGAGCTAATTGATTACCCTCTCCTGGGCAGAAAATTCACTTGGTCCAGTGAGCGTGACATTGTCACCCTGACTAAGATCGACAGGATCTTGGTCTCCAAAGATTGGGACCTTAAATTCCCAAATTACCAGCTCACCCCTGCATCCTCTTCAATCTCTGATCATTGCCCCCTGCTACTAAAGCCAATGCATCAGCGCCACTTCAAAGGGTTCCGATTTGAATCCTATTGGCTGAAAAAAGACGATTTTGTGGATACTGTTAATAAGGCTTGGGCTAAGCCAGTTGTTTCATCTGACGCAATTAGGGTCCTTCATACAAGACTGTCAAGAACTGCAAGGGCTCTGAAGAAGTGGGATAGAATGGAGACCAAGAGAGCAAGGGCTCTCTACAATGTGGCCACTGAGCTGATTTTCCTTTTAGACTTGGCACAAGAGGAGAGGCAGTTAACTGATGAAGAAAACACTCTTAGAAAGATGCCCAAGCTAAAGCTTCTGGGGTTTGTTGCTGTGGAAAGAATGCGGTGGCGCCAGCACTCACGGTTAACAAGGATCCGTGTTGGAAACGCCAATACTAAGCTCTTTCATCTACGGGCAAATGGGAGGAGGAGGAAGAATCACATACCTACCCTTCAGGGGCCTTCCGGCATGGTCCACGAGCACACTAAGAAGGCCAAAATTCTGCTTGATCACTTCAAGTCGCTAATGGGGAAGGCACAACATCGCAGCCACGCAATAAAATGGAACTTTTTGGAAATGCCCACACTCAACCTCCAGCACCTTGAGGGCAGCTTCACTATGGATGAGCTTAAAACTGCAGTTTTTGAGATGCACGCCAAAAAAGCTCCAGGTCCTGATGGTTTTATTGGTGGCTTCTTCAAAAAATGTTGGAGCATAACTAAAGATGATCTGTTGATGGCCATAAACCAGCTCCATAGCCTTCGAGGAGATAATTGGCACCTTCTGAACACGGCACACATCGTGCTCTTGCCGAAGAAGGACGGCGCTACACTCGCGTCCGAGTTCAGGCCAATCAGTCTGATGCACAACATTGGGAAGATCACTTGTAAAATTCTGGCAAATCGTCTCGCCCCGGAGCTCCCAAAAATGATTTCTGCCAGCCAGAGTGCCTTCATCAAGGGCCGTAGTATCCAGGACAACTTCCTATATGTGCAGAATGCAATAAAGGAAGCTCACTCCAAAAGGCTTCCACTAGTCTTCCTAAAATTGGATATTGCCAAAGCGTTCGACTCGGTGCATTGGGGATATTTGTTTAATGTCATGAGAGGATTTGGGTTTGGCCAATGCTGGATGGATCTGATGGCGATCATGCTGTCCTCCTCCTCCTCCTCTCGTGTCATGCTCAACGGTAGCCCCGGAGATCCATTCTACCATCACCAGGGATTGAGGCAAGGCGATCCACTCTCCCCCATGTTGTTCATACTCGCTATGGAGCCGCTGCAGCGTATGTTCTTGAAAGCCACAGATATTGAAATTTTATCGCCCATAAGGCAAAAATCAGTGGGGATTAGGACCAGCCTATATGCCGACGACGCTGCCCTGTTCATAAACCCCATTAGAAGAGAAGTTGAAGCCGCGCAGAAGATCCTGATAAGGTTTGGGGAGATCTCAGGTTTAATGATCAATCTTGGCAAGTGTGTTGCATACAAAATAAGATGCACAGACCCTGAGCACGCAGAGATTCTAATGGAGTTTGGAGGTGCTGAAGGAAACCTACCCTGTCGATACCTGGGTTTGCCCCTAAACACTAGGAAGCCAAGAAGGGCTGAAATTCAGCCGATTCTGGACAAAGCCAGTGCAAGAATTAAACCATGGAAGGGCAAACTCATGAATAGAGCAGGGAGGTTGGATTTGGTAAACTCTGTTTTGACGGCCATCGCAACCTATTACCTGACTTGCTTTGCTGCGGACAAGTGGGCAGTTAAAAAACTGGACAAGAGTAGAAGAAATTTTCTCTGGGCTGGAGAAGAGGAGGCACATGGAGGAAAATGTATGGTCAACTGGAAACAATGTTGTTCGCCAAAAAAACTTGGAGGCCTAGGGATCAAAGACATTGCCCTCTTTAGCAGATCGCTACGTCTTCGGTGGCTTTGGTATGAGTGGGACTCACTGCAACGTCCATGGAAAGGAACTCCAGTACCATGTGACCAAATAGATAGAAAACTCTTTGCGGCTTGCACAGAGATTACCATTGGTAATGGACAAACTGCACTTTTTTGGCATGATAGATGGCTGCAGGGTAATGCCCCTAAAGATATTGCACCATAGCTCTTCTCATTGGCCTGGAGAGAAAATTTGAAGGTGGCTGAGGCTCTTGCTGGGGAAAGATGGATGTGCGGAATCCAAAGAATGTCAACAGAGACCCAAATCTTACAGTTCATAAAGCTTTGGGAATTGATGCAGACAATACAACTTTCAACCTCCCATGACTCAATAGTCTGGAAGCGCTCCAACAATGGAAACTACACCGCTAAATCTGCTTATGAAGCTCAATTCATTGGCCGAATCCCACAACAGCAGCTAGAAGTGGTTTGGAAGGCAAAGACCGGAGGGAAAGTTAAATTCTACATTTGGCTCCTGCTTCAAAACAGAAATTGGACAACAGACAGGCTTGCACGCCGAGAGTGGCCTCATAATCCTATCTGCCCCCTCTGCGACCAAGCGCCGGAAACTGCGCTACACCTCCTTCTCCGTTGTCGTATGCCAAGGAACTCTGGTTCTCTGCTAGAAGTATTCACCAGCGCATGGCTGATATTGCTCTTACTGCAACCTCCATCAATATGTGGTGGCGCAAGCTGAATTCAGTTGGGCCCAAGGAAATCAAGAGAACCCAGGTTAGGTTTGCGATGTATATGGCCTGGAACTTATGGAAGGAACGAAATCGCCGTGTCTTCCAGGCCACTAGTACACAACCTCCAGTTTTGTTGCAAATGGTTAAAGATGATGTCGGCCTCTTGGAGGAGGCCTTTCGGGAATAATCCCATGTAATCCTTGGGGCTGATCAGCCCCTGTCTGATCACTCCCATGTACTTTTGTTTCTCTCCTCTATAATGCAATGGCAGAGCTCCTGCCCTTTCGGGTCAAAAAAAAGTTTCCAAAACAATGCCTTGAGAAAGGCCATTGCCAGGTACAACCAATGAAGGCCATACCTTGGGTTTTCACCCTAAAAATCATGGCTCGGTAGTCGAGGAGCATCACAAAAAATGCAGTCCACCTGTGTTGCCACCCCCACTTGCCAAGGCTGCTGCTGCGAGTCGTTGAATGCCCGAAACACAAAAAGAACTTGTGCCCCATCATTTTCAACACAACCAACACTCTCTCTGCCAAAAACAAACCTTCGATCGTGTCCGCCATGTCTTTCTCCATCTCTGTCAGTTCCATGGAAACCTATATGAAGACATGCCCCATGGTAACGACCAGAAGAGGAAGCTTCGCGCCTCACCCAAAAAGGGTGCGCACTACCGCATCGATCCTGCTCTAGATATCCAGTAGCATCTTGTGACAAATTGCGAATATCTCCGAGGAAGAATGGAACTCGACCGCGGTCCAATCGAGGAGGCAGATTTGGTCAATGGACAAGTTGCCGTTTGAAGAATAGTAGGGCCAAAACCACCATTACTTTGGCCGATCCAGCAGTCCCCACACCGCCGGTCAACTCCTGGTGAGCGGATGGAGCGGGTCAACCTCTGGCCCAGACGAGCCCAAGGTTTAGGCACGAGAGCCGCAAGACTCGCCGGTTTCAGCGCCGTCGCCTCAGGACACGGCCGCACCTCCGCCTCTGGCCTGCCGCACCGCATCCGCCGCTTCATCCACCTCGCCTCACAGCCGTGTGCCGGCCGAGCAGCCGATCCCTTAACTTAGTCTACATGGCTTGCAATGCACATGCTGCAGCCAGGGTATGTATGTGGTTCCTTATGTATTACTACGCTGGCTTTGAAACTGAGCAGTATTATTAATTTTGCTTTTTAATGGTTAGTTATTGATTTATGTTTTGCAGATTGTTGCTTCTTTCCCCTACTAAAATAAAAGTTGATCTTCAAGTTATCTTAGATAGATATGATTATTATGTACAAGTATAGCATCAGCAAGGTGTTTTTAGTACCAAATGATGATATTTCAACCACTGTTTAGTGGTAAGTTAGATGATTTTCCTTGCTTTTCAAAAATAATATAGTACTTCTATTACAGTTGGGAGCTAATATATTGTGCCAATACGAATTCTATTCCATATTTATATACACTTTCAGATCATATAAAGCACAATTATATTATCTTTTTGACTACCTTTGTGTGGTAGAATGGTATCTCGATATATCCTTTAAAAAAATCATGAGACATATTTCAATGTTAGAAGTTTGCCTTTTCAACTAAAAATGATATTGGTATTGTGGTTATCATGAGTTCAGGACACAGTGGATGTATAGACGTACTTCTTCGGATACTATTCGCCACTAAAAGTCATGAACGAGTTCTATTCTGCCTATTATATGTATGACAGATGGAAAGAACAAATTGTTCTGTTCTACAAATACTGTACGGAAAGGAAAAACTATAGTAGTACAGAATTGTGATGTACCACGTACTATTTTAATTATACTAAAAGTCTTCATGTGAAACCAAATAGTGGAATTGTATAAACATGTTTTTAAAAACGTAATGAACATATTTCTGAAACACGTGAACATTTTTGTTTAAATGTCATGAACATATTTTTTAAACATGTGAACACTGTTCAAAAATGTCATGAACATTTTTTTAATGGCCAAAACTTTGTTTACTAACTACATGAACATTTATACATTGTATATTTGTTTTAGAAAATGTCATGAAGATATTTTCAAATGCGTGAACCGTTCAAAAATAGCCTTGGGTGTGTCGGTGCGCGGCACCTTTGTATCTTGCATGGGTGTGTGCGTCGTGTGCAGTGGTGGCGTATCGGTGTATCATTTGTTATGATGATGATTTCTTTATAATATAAAGCAGGGGAAACCATTTTTCGCTTATATACTCCCTCCGTCCCATAATATAAAATGTTATTACATCCAAAATGTGAGTATATTGGATGTAATAACGTCTTATATTACGGGACGGAGGGAGTACTACTTATGAACTTACCATTGTGTTAGGGTTTTCCTTGTTTTTTCTTTCTTTCTTTTGCAGATGGAGATGGAATTCTAGCAGGACCTCCCTTTTTTGCTGATGGAGTTGGAATTTTAGCAGCACCAAATCATACTATCATCAATAGTAATGAAAAAACTCAAGACTCGGGTCAGAGTTGCAGCCTGCTGTCCAGTTTCCCAACTGAGGATTCTCCTCTTTATATGCTTAATACTTCAGATGGGGTTCTAAGTAATAACTATGCTATGGATGACTTGACAACCAAGAGCGGCAGTCATGGAGTACTCCCTTCCATTCAGGAAAATGTAGGGGCCAGCAGTATTGCCTTTGCTGGTACAACTGCAGAAATGTGCTTTGATAATAACCAGCAGTCTCAATTCCTTGGTCAGCCTTCAACTTGCTCTTCGCCTAAAATAATTGATCTTACTGTGATGAATGGCATGGATGAAACTGATGTACGAATGGAATTAGCGCCTATACCTGAATTAGTTGATCCTACTGACATGGATCTGATTGATGACGTACCAATGTTACTGGCACCTAGGAAGAATATCACTCTTGCACTTGATCTTGATGGTAAGTTGTTAAATGTTTTTTTTCTCCTGTAAGTTTCTTTCATGAACTTAAAATTATTGACATGCTAATTTTCTGTTGCATAGGCACCCTTATCCATTCAGCAAGGTACGACCATGGCGCGGACCTTTCATTCCCTATGCGCTGTGGAGAACAATAGTACACTATCCACGTGAATAAGAGACCACATTTGGATGCCTTCCTTGAAGAGGCGGCTCATATGCTTCAGCTTGTTGTCTTCACGGCTAGCATAAGTTCTTATGCAAACCAACCGATTAATGCACTGGATCCCAAGATCAGACTGATATCACGGCCTTTTTTCATGAGCCATACGTCTCAGTAGATGGAGCAATCAGAAGGATCTCAGCATTATTGACGCTGATCTTGCAAAGGTTGCGATTATTGACAATGCCCCAGAGGTGATTTACTCTGAAACTCAAGTCCAGAGGTCATTATTAATAGTTACGATTATAGTGTTATTGACTACCATATTATTGAGATGAATTTGGAAACTTACAATTTATGATTTTGAGAAATTGCCAAGACTGACCGATGACTGAAACCCTTGTGTTCACACATGTCGTAGGTTTTCCAGCAACAGGTGAATAATGCGATACCCATAAAGAGCTGGTCAAATGACCCGTCTGACATTTATAAATGTTCATCCCATATTTTTGAAAATTTCCATAGTATAATCACCACGTATTGAGAAAAATATCCACTTTCTATTAAAATGTTATTCATGTTAAACAATGTAGGTCGCATATTTGAAAAATATTTGTCATGTCTCTAAGAAAAATGTTTATCTCACACAAAAAGTTCTTGCATATTTATAAAATGTTCATCCCTTATTAGAAAAAAGTTAATCATTATTGAAAAAGTGTTTATCGCATATTCTAAAATATGTTCATCGTGTATTGCAAAATGTTTATCACATATTATTAAAAATAGTATGTGCATATAGAATCACAGAAAGGGAAAAAGACTGAATAGACAATTTAAAATAAAAAGCAAAAAGGCATAAACCAGATTTTTAAAAAAACGGAAATATTAACGCCCACACGTGTCGGCTGAGACCACTTCGACCGAACGCCCTCACTGCCGTTAGATGCGTTGCATCAATCTTAAAGCAGGGCGCACAGACACGTCAGCAGTAGCGGTCGTGCGGGCTGCTTGGGTCCTCGCCCGAACGCTGTCCTCTCCTCGCTCGCTCACTCCCACCCTTCTCATTCACCTCCCCCCCCCCCTCCCCACACGGAGTAAGTGAGCAGAGAGAGAGGATCCCGTCGATTCAGAGAGGATTCCGGCTCCGTCAGGTGGCCGGCGACCGCGATGGCACAACTCTCCTTCACCCCACCCCAGCGGCCTCCTCCCCCAATACTCCTCACTGTTTTCTTCCCCTTTTCTTCGCCGGATCTGAAGACGGGCTGCCGGCGTCGGCCTTCCGTCATCGCCGCGGTTGGCAGGTGAGGTCGGGTCTCGTTGTCTCCGCACCGAGCGCGTGTAGCTCCGCCTTGATTCGGCATCGCGTCGCGGACGAGGAGCCGACGGAGCACGGGATGCTTCTGGCAGAGCAGGCCACGGGCGCCGTCGGCGCCAACCCAGGCGACGGCGAGGGCGCCAATCCCCTCCAACCAGCCCCCGCATCCAGCACGGGGTCGGCAGCGGCGGGGGTGGCGCAGCGCGCATCGACGACGATGTGGAGACGCGCGCAGTGGATTGCTCGAGGGCGTGGAAGCGCACGGCGTGGCCGACATCTTAACCTCCCCCGCGCAGCCATTCCCATGGCTGGTGGCAGCGGAGCCGAGGCGGGCCACTACAGAGAGGAGTTTCACCGACGGAAGGACGGCGTCGCGCGTGTGAGGCGGGCTCGCCGTCGATGCTCTCCTCTAGTTCCTGCCGTCATCCTGCTTCCCTGGACACCTCCGTGCTCACCAGCACGTCCCCAAGGTGAGCTACGTCTTACCCCTGCTTCCTTCCCTCAATATCGATATACAGAGGCGTTGTGCCCTTTGAATTCGTGGCCGGAGTTGCCAGATTTCAACTTTTAGAGTACTTGTGCTGTTTTTCAGCATCATGCAGTTTGTGTTGTGAGCCACATCGTAATTCACTTAGCTAAAGCTTCATTATACCTTACCCTGTTTTAGCATTTCAGAAGATTTGTCTGTTTCATGAATGAACAACCTGTGCCAAGGTGCCCAATATTTTAGTGCGATGATTATTGTCAATTGATGATAAGTTTTTTGTTTTCATTTTTCAATATAATGTTTTGTGATAGTTTTTCATATTAATCCTTCCGTGTTCAATCCATAGTTGCCATGGTAATTTCCAATCCGTATTTTTTTTTCATGTTTTTAGTATTGGATGGGACATAGTAGTTGCCATGGCAATTCAAATCTTCATGGAGAGGATCATACAGTCGTCTGTGCCATTTGTCATATAAGTGTTGTTTTGTTGTCATGTGTTTATGTGTTTTTCTTGTGCATTGTGATCTCATGAAGTCCATCACATTCATGTTTTCCAAACATGGCAAATTTCAGCTTTCCTTTGTAATGCTCTTTTGGCAGGTTCTTCAAATTTTGCTTTTTTATATTTGTAATGGCAATTCTATCTTTGTTGACATGGAAAATATAACTACACATCCATGGCAGATTCTACACTTTTCATTGCCATGGCAACATATAGTTTTCACTTGCCATGGCAAATTTCGTACCTACATTGCCATGTCAAATTTACTTGTTAAATTCTGGAAAATTCTAAAACACGGCAAACTTCTCCAGATCCCGCGCGAGAAGGGGGCTGCGGCAGCTATGTCATGGAGGCACCGATGCAAGGGGATCGGAGGCGATAGCCACGGCGCGGACGGCAGAGCAGGCGACGGCGTCTCCGTCGTGGGGGTGGGCCGGCGGGCGGAGGTCACTCCCTCTATCTCCGAGCGCGGCGGCATCAAGACGGCGGGGTGCTTCCAGATGCGGCGGGTGCCCATGGGCCCGGCCATGGGCGCGCAGGTGTCCGCCGCGAGTTTTCTACGGCGAGCTCCGCCATTGCATGTATGGGCCAGCACATACAGTATGTTTGCCATCTGTCCTATGGCTTTTCTAGTATGCCTCTACCATTTCTGCCATCTTAATTTTTGAAGAGGCAAGTTAGTTCAGGTGGCACATTTACCCTCATCCAGATGGTATAGTTGCCATGGCAAATTTACCTTTGAGCTAACTAGATTGTTTGTCATGTGAAAAAAAATTACAAATTTGCCATGGCTAACTAGAGTGTTGGTCATGGAAAAAATACAGATTTTGCCATGACATAAATTTAGAACAATTTGCCATGACATGAATTTACAACAATTTGCCATGGAAAATGTTTAACAAATTTGCCACGGATAAAATAGCACAAAGAAATGATGGAGAATATTGCCATGGCAAATACACATTCAAATTTGCCGTGTTATTTTTATCAAAATGTCAAACTTTTTCGTTTTTAGTTGCCATGGCAACTCAACTTTTTAGATTTTCCATGATGTGTTGCCACAGAACTAACAAAAGGGTTGTGTTGCCATGAAAATATATGATGTGTTGCCATGTTTTTCTTTGCAACATGGCAATTTGAGTTCTATGAGAGCATGGCAAATGTAGTTTAATATGTTGCCATGTTCATGGCAATTTTTTGTGTGTTGTTTCACATACACGGCAACTTAATACCAAAGAAGATGGCAAGTCTTGGTTAAACGCCATGGCAAGTTTGAACATGCTTTTTGCCATCACAATTTTTGTATAATTTCACATTCATGGCAACTGTTTATACATAAGCATGGCAAATTTGATAAAAAAAAACCCCACAAAAAGTTGAATATGCATTTGCCATGGCATTCAAATATACATTTTTTTTCCATGGCAAATTTGACAATTTTTTGTGTTATTTCCGTTACATGGCAAATTAATGACACCAAATATGGCAAATTTTGGTAAAATGCCATGGCAAATTTGAACATTCCCTTGCCATGGCAACTATTCATCATTTTTGTAATATTTCACAATATTGCAAAATTATTTATATTAGCATTCCAAATTCGATAAAAAATCTATGGCATATTAGAATATGCATTGCCATGGCAATTCTGATCTTATTTTCGTGTTGTTTCACATAGACGGCAATTTAATTACACAAAGATGGCAAGTTTTGATAAAATAGCATGGTTAGTTTTGAACATGCTTTTGCCATGGCAATTTTTTATTATTATTATTTCACAATCATGGCAATTTTCAGCATGCTTTTGCCATGGCAACTATTGATCATTTTTGTATTTTTTTCACATTCATGGTAATTTTTTTATATTAGCATGGCAAATTTGATTAAATGTTCCATGGCAAATTAGAATACGCTTTTGCCATTACATTTTTTATCTTTGTTTTCGTGTTGTTTTATATACACAACAAATTTATTAAACAAAGATGGCAAGTTTTGATAAAATACCATGGAACATGTTTTTGCCATGGCAATTTTTGATATCTTTTTTTTATTATTTCACAATAATGGCAAAGAAATCATATATAAGCATGGCAATTTTGACAAAAAGTCCCACGGCAAATTTGTATATGCATTTGCCATGGCAATTTTAATCATTTTTGTGTTGTTTGATTGGCACGGAAAAACATAAACAAATTTTTTAATCCATTTTTTTGCCCCCGTGATACAGATGCAAATTGCCATGAACTTTTCCTTTTTACTTAATATAAAAAACATCTATTTTTGACCATGGCAAATTTTGCTTGTAGGCACGACTGACATTTTTTCCGTTTGAACCATTGGGATTTTTTAGTACTAGTTTGTTTGTCACTCTTATGTATTATGGCTAATTCATCTTTCCGTTTTCATAGGATGGTAAATCTGGGCTTTATTATCACAACAAAACTGTGTTTTTATTTGTTTATCATGTCATGAAAGTCTATGCATTTTTTAGTCTATGTATCATGATATATAGAACATTTTTTCAACAAAGTTGCCATGGCTCATGGCAAATATAGCCTATGCATCATGGAACTTATAGTGTATGGATGATGATCTATATAACATTTTAGTTCATGTCATTTTCCGAAACATGCATCATGGAACTTATAGTGTATGGATGAACATTTTAGTTCATGTCATTTTCTGTAACATATTCTTTCTGCCCTGACAATTTAATATGTTTTGGTAAACCCTGCCATTTTTGTAAAAAATAACATGATGGCAAGTCGTAAATGTAGTGGCAACTTTTCTGGAAATTCACATAGTTTTTCCCACTTTTAAAGTTGTTGGATGGCATCGTAGGCTTTTTTGTCATGGAGAAAAACCTGGGCTTTTTTTCTTTACTAAGCTTGTAGGGCCTAATATAGAAAAGGCCTGTAGGGCTGATAGGATGGACGTTCGGGTGGTGGCAGCGATGCGGGCGGGGAGAGCGATCGTCCCGAACGATTCGTTCGGTCCAGCTGCCTTCCTGCCACACGTGTGGGCAGTCCAATGTTCGCCCACACAACGTCGTGTGGGCTGCCTGCGGATATGCCACACAGAGTCGTGTGGTCGGGTGGGCGTTATGCCACACGTGTGGTAGTTATCGGTGTCCTAAAAAAAGGGAAACCTGTTCCCAAAATTGGGTTGATCCATGAGTGTTGGTGAAGTTGCGCACGAAAACACTACTCCACACCCTACACAAGGAATAGGAATTGCCATACTATGTACATATCGAGTGCTACACATAGGATCGTTGAATCATGTTGGGTGTGAATTTGTAGCACCCATGTGTAGAGACAAGCAGCCCCCTTTTTCTTTTGGCTTTCGACTTGCAATCTTTCATATCGGCAGTCATACAGTGTTTTTATTGAAAAGATAAAAGCAACAAGATAAAGGAAGAGAACAGGGGCGGAGGGAGAGGAGAGACTCATCTATGCTAAGCACAAGCAAGGAGCAAGGCGCGAACGACCATCAGCTGGTGGCGCTCATGGTCACGGAAGCGCCTACTCCAGATAAGGAGGTCATCGGAAGCCTTCTGGAGAACTGAACTCGCGTCACACTGTCGGCGGCTGAAGACAACGTCGCTCCGTGCCTTCCAAACCTGCCAGAGGAGAACAAACAGCCCGTCTCTCCAACACGAGCGAGAGACAGACTCAGGGGGGGCAGAGGAGAGAGCCTCGCCAACACAACGTAGGGATCCCATGCTGAGCCGCCCCTAGACCTCGGTTGCGCGCGTACAGGTGATGAAGAGGTGGTCAATGGTCTCATCAGCGCCACAAGACTCGCATGACGGGGTGGGGGAGCAACTTTTGGCGTGGAGGTTCACCCGCGTGCTAAGGCGCCCGCCGGTGAGAAGACGCGCGAACACCTTGATCTTCGAGGGGAGGCGGGAGGCCCAAATCTCGGAGGAGGTGAGGTCGGTGCAGCCATGCAGAGAGAGCAACCGGTACACTGCACGTGAGGAGAACCGCCCTAGGGTAGAGATGGACGGAGCGGAGCACCACCCGGACCGCCTCCAGCTCCGCAGCGGCCATAGCGGACAGCCGCGGCTGGAGCGAGATGCTCTCCCGAAGGACACCCGCGACAGTGGCGTTAGGCCGCGTCGAGTGGGAGAAGAGAGCCTCGAACTGGAAGCACAGCGCACATCCAGGGAGCCACCTGTCCTGCCAGAAAGAAGTAGTGCAGCCATCCCCGAGCTCCACGCGGGTGACCGACCTGTACGTCGGCAGACCCATGTCGACGATGCTCTGGAGAAAAGACGGGGACGATGTGGAATCACCGATGTTGCCGCGGGAGCAGCGCAGGAACCACTGTTCCAAGGCGGAGACTCCGGGAGGTGAAGCTTGTGGACGAAGTTGAGAAGCAAGCACATGTTTTGCCGTCGAAGATCGCGGATCCCGAAGCCACCTTCCTGCACATCAACACACAACTTATCCCAAGCAATTAGACAGCGAGCACCCGAGAAAGTATCCTTGCCGGTCCAAACAAAAACACGACGCCTACGATCGATTTGCTCAACCACACCAGGAGGGAGAAGAAAGGAACACATAAAGTACGTGGGGAGGTTGTTGAGAACCGCGTTGCAGAGGACGAGCCTGCCGCCAGATGAGAGAAGGAGAGCACGCCAACCGGAGAGGTAACGGTCGAACGAGCGAAGGAGCGTGCCGTACGCGGAAATGGGGAGTTTGAGGGGGGAGAGGGGAAGGCCTAGGTACGGTTGGGGGAACGACAAGATAGGACAGCCGAGAGCCGCCGCCATCGCGATGACGTCGGCTCTATCACAGTGCAAAATCGTAAGTTTTAAGTTTCACCTCTGAAACCTGGTATGAGTGACCGACAAAATCATGAGTTTCGTCAGAGCTGCAATTGACAGAACCATCAGTTTCAGAAATGAATACTTAAAGCTTGGTGTGCCCTTGTAAGGGATCCAACAAGGTTCGTATGAAAGCAAGCATTGTAAAACATATGATTTGGGGACTACTCGACACCCTAACCTAGGGTGTGGCTATCTCATTATATAGAAGTAACCAAGGGGTACAATACAATGTTACAATACATGTATACAGAGGCTACGTGTATATACAGTCTAACACCCTCCCTCAATCTTAACTATGTCCTGAAGTACAAAGCAAGTTAAGATTGCGCCTACAGCCTACAAACTGTGGTTGTGGAAGAGGCTTCGTGAAGATGTCAGCAAGTTGATCCCTTGATGAGATGAACTTGATACAGAGTAGCTTCTGTGCAACACGTTCCCGAACAAAGTGACAATCCACCTCAATGTGTTTTTTCCTAGCATGAAACACCGGGTTAGAAGAAAGATATGTAGCACCAATGTTGTCACACCACAGGACCGGAGGATGAGCTTGAGGGCACGCAGCTCTCTCAACAGAGATTGTACCCATATGATCTCAACGGTCGCATCAGCAACAGCTTTGTACTCAGCCTCAGTACTACTGCGAGACACTGTTGCTTGCTTGCGAGCATTCCAGGCGATCAAGTTAGGACCCAGAAATACCGCATAACCCCCCGTGGATCGCCTGTCATCAGGACTACCATCCCAGTCTGCATCTGAAAACGCCGAGAGTTCATACGCCGGTGCAGACTGAAGAAGCAAGCCATAGGAGGTAGTAAGGCTGACATAGCGCAAAATACGCTTCACAGCTGACCAGTGAGACGTCCTGGGTGCATGCAGAAACTGACAGACACGGTTGACTGCATAGGAGATATCAGGCCTGGTAATAGTAAGGTATTGCAGACCACCAACGAGACTGCGATACTCAGTAGCATCATCAGACGAGAGAGTCACCATCAAGAGCAGACAACCGATCAGTGGCAGACATCGGAGTGTTAATAGGTTTGCATTTGAGCATTCCAGCACGACGCAACAAGTCCAAGGAGTACTTCTTCTGAGTGAGAGTTAAACCAGCAGAGGACCGTGAAACCTCAAGACCAAGGAAAAAGTGAAGAGCACCTAAATCCTTGATAGCAAAATCATCACGGAGAGCAATCACAAGGCGATCAGCAGCAGCAGCAGATGAACTAATGAGAATGATATCATCAACATAAACTAAGAGATACATCGTAACCTCAGGACGATGTAGGAGAAACAGTGATGTATCAGCAGTGGAGGGAGTAAACCCAAGAGCCCGAAGAACAGAGCCAAGGCGAGCATGCCATGCACGAGGAGCCTGTTTGAGGCCATACAGTGCCTTAACCAGTCGACAGAGATGATGAGGCCGTGTTGGATCAACAAAACCAGGCGGCTGACGCATATAAACCTCCTCCTCCAGAATGCCATGGAGAAAAGCGTTCTGCACATCAAGCTGACGAAGGAACCATCCGCGAGTAACCGCAAGAGACAGTAGTAATCGAATGGTAGTAGGCTTGATGACTGGACTGAACGTGTCTTCATAATCAAGACCATACCTCTGTTTGAAGTCCTTGGCAACTAACCGTGCCTTGTAGCGTTCAATGGAGCCATCAGCATGTCTCTTGACTTTGAAAACCCACTTGGAATCAATGACGTTGACACCAGACACTGGAGGAACAAGATGCCAAGTGTTATTCTTTTGTAGAGCCTGAAACTCTTGTTCCATTGCATCACGCCAATGAGGAATACTCAGTGCAGCCTGAAAGTGACGAGGCTCTGAAGTCGGGTTGGCGGCAGTGTGAGCCATGCATGCAGCAAGCCACGCGACCGTCCCATCCGTGCACTCCTTTGGACAAAATACACTGGATTGGCTCCTTGTGCGAGGACGCAGAGTGACAGCAGGTCCTGCCAGCAGAACCGGTGCAGCAGAGGATGTCGATGAGGACGGTACAAAGCCGGGCGAGACGGGCTCACAGGGGACCAAAAAAGTGCTAGTCGGAGACCCTGGCAGCAAGACCGACCCGGCCGGTGCAGGAGACTGGACCTCCGGGCTAGTGGCAGCAGTAGCCGACCCAGGCAAGGGGCCCGCCAGTGGCCCGGGCGAGCCACGCGAGGCTGGCGAAGCCTGCGAGCCAGGCGAGGCGGCCGCTGGTGAGGCCGCTGGCATGGACGAGGCCCACGAGCCAAAAGAGCCCGGCGCTGGCGAGCCCACCGCCCGCGGGGCCAGCATGCGGCCGGACGGACCCGGCACCCGTGAGGCAGCCTCCGGTGGCGAGATGAGAACGGGTTGGCGGGTGCCGCCCGACATGCATGACGCATGCACATCCCGATCAGGAGGATCATCCGCAACATGTTCATCAAGCAGCTCGAGCCGAGCACCGCATCCAATACCTGCAGCATGATTAGGGAGCAACGCAGGGGCATATGCAACATCCACAAATTGATCAAGCATAGGTGTAGACACGGGCACTGGTGGTGTAGAAGTGGTAAGGTCAGTCGGAAGTGCACGAAAAGGGAATACATTTTCATCAAACACAACGTCACGAGAGATGTAGACGCGGTTGGTAGGAACATGTAAGCACTTGTACCCTTTGTGAAGAGAACTATACCCGAAAAAAACGCACTTCTTAGACCGAAACTCTAGCTTGCGCTTGTTGTATGGACGGAGGTGAGGCCAACATGCACACCCGAACACTTTGAAGAATGTGTAGTCTGGAATCTCATTAAGCAGAAGTTCAAGTGGGGTTTGCATTTTCAGGAGTCTCGAGGGAAGCCTGTTAATGAGAAAACAAGCTGTGGAGAAAGCATCACTCCAGAACCTAAACGGGACGGATGCATGAGCTAGCAAGGTTAAGCCAGTTTCAACAAGATGACGATGCTTACGCTCGGCAATACCATTCTGCTGACATGTGTGGGGACATGACACGCGGTGCGAAATCCCAAGTTTGTTAAAGAACGAGTTGAGGTTGTGGTACTCACCCCACCCCAGTCGGATTGGACATGGATGATTTTCTGCTTAAGAAGACGCTCAACGTGTGCTTGAAACTGAAGGAAGAAACGAACACATCAGACTTACGCTTAATAAGATATAACCAAGTAAAACGGCTGTAAGCATCAATGAAACTGACATAATAATTGTGACCACTGACAGATGTCTGGGCATGGCCCCATACATCAGAAAACACAAGCTCAAGAGGATGTTTCACAACACGACTAGACTCTGAAAAAGCAAGCTGATGACTCTTGCCCCGCTGACAGGCATCACAAATAGTTTCAACAGTTTTATTGGACACAACTGGGAGATCATGACGATGCAAAACATGTCGAACTATGGGAGCCGCCGGGTGACCAAGGCGCGCATGCCAGTGTGTAGGCGACACACGAATACCACTGAACACCTGAGGAGAAGACGGCATGGAAGATGGGCGCGGCGCATCAAGTGCATACAGGCCATGGCGAAGACGACCGCTAAGTACAACGGCCCTCGTGTCCCGATCCTTGATAAAGAAACAAAAAGGGTGAAACTCAGCAAGGACATTATTATCACGAGTAAGTTGAGGAATGGACAACAAACTACGCGTAGCAGAAGGAACACGAAGGACATTAGATAGATGCAATGTGCAAAAATTGTGTGCAAGGAGAGAGGCCTGACCAACATGGGAGATGCGCATACCTGCTCCGCTGGCGGTGTGCACCTGATCATGACCATGATATGGCTCCTGAGTGGAGAGCTTACCCATCTCACCGGTGAGGTGGTTGGTAGCTCCAGTGTCCATGTACCATGCGGGATCAATGGAATAAGACGGAGTGCGACCATGATCATGACTTGTCACGGCGGCGGCGGCCTGCTTGTCGTTCCCTTTTCCATTGTTGTCGAGGCCCAGAAAATCTTGCTTGTAGCGACGA
This sequence comes from Triticum urartu, assembly GCF_003073215.2. Classification (NCBI taxonomy): domain Eukaryota; kingdom Viridiplantae; phylum Streptophyta; class Magnoliopsida; order Poales; family Poaceae; genus Triticum; species Triticum urartu. The sequence goes on along the minus strand of NC_053022.1, from coordinate 554,021,519 downwards.
TGACAGCGAGAGGCAATGTGGCGCTCAAGACCACACAGCTGGCAGGCCTGTGGAGCACCACAAGAGGAACAGCATGCCACTGGCCGGTTACCACCCATGATGGTCGGAGCATTGCCCCGCGAGGATGGTTGTGAAGTCGGCGCAAGCTTGCCACCTGATGACCGTTGGGGCTTGCCACGAGTGGCGGCATTGGCAGAGGCAAAACTGGGGGAGGCCCAACGCGCCTTAATGCGCTGCTCATGGCCAAGCAGACGTGCATAGAGCTCACGAGGTGGGAGCGGATCATCGCGGCCATGAACATTCTCAATGAGGTTGTCATAATCATCATCAAGCCCATTGAGCACAAAGGTGGTGAACTCCTCATCCTGCAGCGATTGACCAACTGAGGCCAATGTGTCGGCAAGACCCCGCATCTTGTTGAAGTAGTCGGTGATGCTGAGATCGCCAAGCTTGGTCTCGCCTAGCTCGGTGCGTATAGAGTGAGCACGCTCCTGAGACTGAGAGGCGAAACTGGTGTGAAGCGCCGCCCATGCCTCCCGGGACGTAGTGGCGAAGATGACCAGCGACGAGAAGCTCGGAGTGAGCGAGGACTGGATGGCGGAGAGGATGGCCTGATCCTGAGCCACCCAGGTGTGGTATGCCGGATGGTGAGGGGTGCACACGGGATGGATCCATCAACGTATCCTTCCAGATAGCGACTCCGCAGAAGAGGGAGCACCTGGGCACGCCAGGACATATAGTTGTTTGGCACGAGCTTCACCGGCAGCAGATGCGAGAAGTAGAACGGCGCCGGGACCGTGGCCGAATCAGCGTGGGCATGCGGCGATGCATACAGGCCCATTGACGAGGCCGCCCCAGGATGTGCAGGATACATCAAGTAGGACGGGTAGGATCCGGAGGAAACCGCCCCGAGGGCGCCGTAGTGTGCCGGAGGGGCGCCGTAGGATGCCGCGGGCGCAGCGTGGTAGGGAGCCGCGGGATCGCCGTGGTGTGCCGCGGCCAGAGCTACGTGCGAGGAGACTGCCGCAGCCCCTTGCGGGTGCGGGGACGACGCCGGGTAGGTTAGCGGCGGAGGAGCACCGTAGTAGGGATGCGGCGGCGGAGCGCCATAGGGCTGCTGCGGAGGCGGCGTCCCGTAGGTTTGAGGCGGTGGCGGCCAAGACGACGGCGGGGGCGGCGCACCATAGGCTTGGGGCGGCGCCGGCAGCCCACCGTGGACCGCGGGAACACCCCCCGCAGGAGGAGCAGCACCAGGAGGCACCGCACCGGACGGGGTGGCGGCGCGACCTCCCGATCCGATCGGGGAGTCGGCGAGGTCGAGGCACCGAAGGCCATCGCGAGCGGCTGCGAGGCGAGGAACGGTGAGGCAGTGGCGAGGGCCGGCACCGCGGCGGCGGGAGGAACCGAGGTCGGCGCGGCGGCGGCGGTGGCGGCGGCAGCGGAAGACATCGTAACCTAAACTGATATCATGTAAAACATATGATTTGAGGACTACTCGACACCCTAACCTAGGGTGTGGCTATCTCATTATATAGAAGTACCCAAGGGATACAATACAATGTTACAATACATGTATACAGAGGCTACGTGTATATACAGTCTAACAAGCATGATGTCTTATTTTATCAATTGGATGGGACTAAAGTAAATTTTTGTATGAAAGCAAGCATGATGTCTTTTTATTAATTTACTAAGATTGTAGCTATATTTCTCAAAGCAAACCAAGACATTATAAGAACGGAAAAACTGCATTCATGCTTGTTGAGGTGGTACTTGGCGATCCAAAGGCGGCGGTCCAAGGTGGTGTTCGGCATGGCAACGTCAACAAGGATCAGTCGTAGTGGGGTATATGTGGTGTGCTGGTGGAGGTCGGGGCAACAATGTCGACCCTTGCATAGCCACGACCAAGGCGGAGACGACGGTGTCGTTGTGCTAGCAAGAAGAGAGGCTAGGGTGCCGAGTAGTAGCAGGTGGCCGGTGTTGTTGGAGGAGGAAGGGGTGGTGTGGCTTGTCGTAGGCATCTAGTAGAGGAGCTCGGCTAGATAAAGAGGCAGGGCGATGCCGGTGCGATCGTGCAGCTGATGGTTGTAACTACAGAAGAGGTGTCACAGGTGGCTTGCTCGGTAGCTGGTGGGCGTGGGAGATGCAAGTGGCAGTGAAGAGCTGCAGTGTCTCGCAGCCATAGGTAGGAGGATGCGTGGGACGCGGACGGAGCAGGAGCTCGTCACCCCTAGGTAGCACGCTGGAGTCGCCAGACAGGGCGATGAAGCTTAGACGTTTCGTGCGCAACGGTGGCCTCCCGAGGTGAAGTGGTCGATCAGGGAACCGAGAGGAGGCGCAACAGGGGAGGAAGGTCTCAGGCGACAACGGCTAGCTCACCGAAAACGGGTGGAGCGGCTTGAGGCAATGGTACAGTGACACAACACGAGTAGGCCGGTTGGGCACGAGGCCAAAGCGAGTGGGCGCTCAGGGGTGGGTGGGAGATTAGGGTGAGAGAGAGTGTGTGAGTGAGGATCAGGGCTATTGGGTGATTGACTAGGGTTCATAGCACAACTTCAAACAACTAAAATTTAGCAACATGTGAGTACCTTGATTATCTCTCCTTCATATGTTATTTGAAGGGGAGAAGGTAATGTTATGATTGCACAGGTAGGTGACTAGATGATTAGCTTACGACCTCCTTCACATATGATCTCTGATCATAAGTCTAGTAGACATAAATGTAGTATGATGCTTGGTCGCTTGCTCCAGCTTCATCGCTTAATGGTACTCACCCTTGCGAGAACAACAAAAACAACAGATGTAGGTTACAACTTCAAGTAGGAGGTTGAGTCACGACCCTGCTATGTGGAGTTCCTCGGTGAAGATGATTAGATTATCAAGTCTCGGCGGTAGCTTGGATCCGATGGGATGGGACTGTTGCTCTATGTTATGTTTCCACCACTTAGGCAATCTTGGGTTTTTCCTACACCCAGACTACTGATCACTTCTGTTGTCTTAATGTAATGTTAGACCAAGTGATCTATGTGTAATAAATTTGGATCTTGGCACTGGTATGCCATATTCGTATATATCTATGTTGCCTCTTTGGTAATGGAAACGATATTCAACTTGTAAAAGACGCGACGTATCAGTGTGTGTATGATATGAAGTCATATGTTTCAATGGTACTATATGCACTTCTATTCTAGAAATGAGTCGAAAGGCCTATATTTAGAATGGTAACGCATATGGGGCCTTACAGATATTGACGGAGTAGTGTAGTTGGATGAGCTAATTTACCTTTTTTTTTCTCCACTGCACATCATCTTATGGAAAGCATATCTAGCGCCTGTTCGGCAGCTCTCCGTGGGACGAGACTTGCCTGCTCCCCCATCGTGTGCCCATCCGTGCTCCCGTCTACGTGGCTTGATTTGATTGAAGCAAAATAAGGCCCAGCCCCACCCCCTTAAAATCAAGGGGGAGATGATTAGATTAGAATGAAAAAAGGAAAAAAGACAGCCGTAAGATTAAGTGGGAGCACGGATGGGAGCACGGGAAGGGAGCAGGCAAGCCGGATCCCTCTCCGTGGAGCGGAGCGCGCGGAACGGCATTTTATCAGCTCCGCAAATTAAAACTAGATTGCCACTCCGCTCCGGCATGGAGCCGCGGAGCGGAGGGAATCCGAACGCGCCCCTATTGTAGATTTTTTATACCCTCTATGGAAAATAAACATTTGTGTTTACGATTAGACGAATTATCTCAACCTCGAATAAACAAAGTTTCTCTTGATTATTCCATGTTTCTCTTGAGTGTCTCGCCTCTGGGAGCTCCTCGCCTAGTTCGCGGGCCGTTCGTCCAGCCGTGCGGGCGGCGAGGAGGCGTGGCGATGGTGCGCGAGGGAGCCCGGCGAGTCCTCGATGTCATGGCAAGGAAGGACCTCGCCTGCGTGACCGCTTCCTCCCTCGACGCCGGTGGCCGGGAATGCCGTACGTGGGCGTCGGGGACTAGAGGCATGCGCGGCGACGGGAGGAGGAAAAGGTGGGGAGAGAGATAGACAAAAAGTTGGGGAGAGAGACGAAAAGGTGGGGGAGAGAGGAGATGTGTGACTGCAGGTGGGGCAGCGCCTGCAAAAAGCAAATGCCGGCGTCCCCAACTGCCCCCCGGCGGGCTGGGTGCGGGGTGGGCGTGCCGGCGCTAATTTTTGCAAAATCCGGCGCAAAACGACGTCTTGGGGGCCTGGCTGGGACGTTTTTACCCGCCGGTGCTAAAAAAAGGTGCGTGGGGGCGTCCTGGGGGGGCTAGTGGAGATGCTCTAACCACATAAAAAGTGAAGGAGCTACTATCAAAATAGTATATGTAAAACTTTCTCTCCCAAGATCAATACTAAAATGACTAGCGACGAAGGGGCTGTCGGGAAAATGGCGACTCCCACCCTCTCCTCCCACCAGCGCCCATGGCGACTCCCATGATCCCACCCTCCTCACCCAAATCCAACCAGCCAAATCTGTTTCCCCTCCAATGGATCCTTTCAATGATCCACGTTCCATTGCTCATCAACTGGATTTTTCATTTGGACATCATTTCAGATCTCAGGTTCGTGATCTATTTGCCTCGGTAGTCAACCCGGTCTCCCCTTCATCTGGTTTCATCTTGGTGGTTTCTTTTGAAAGATCAAGGTTCAGACTTGATCCATTGAATGTAAGTCTTGCTATCTCATCATGTACTGGTGCTACCTACGATGCTATCAACGTCACACACATCATTGGCAACATATTTAGTTTCATGGTTTGTTCAAATGGAGTGGGGTTTCATCTTGTCCGTTTGAAATATTTCTCATGCAATATGTTCAAATGTTTCTTTCATCTATGGAGCGGTGGAGGCCCTAATTGGATTTATGAAGAGAAAGTTTGGATCAAAGAACAAGAGGCAGAATGGACTCGTGTGACTTATAAAAGGAAGACTCCTTCTAGACACGTCTCGGTCAACAAAGTTTATCGAAGAATTCTTAATGACATATCATCTATGCCTCAGCCCAATCAAGTATCATATCCAATGGCATTAATACTGTTCGGCCTCTTACTGGTGCCAACTCCAGCCCGATTGGCAATCCTCAGATCTCATCAGCGGAGTTGGATGATCGTAACAATCGGCCGATCGAGGTACGTATCTCAACCATCCCCATGCATAGCGGATCGTTAGTTGTTGGGCCCAACGTAATTTTCAAATTGCCGCACTGACTTGGGCCCTAATGACCCAACTATGGAGCCCAATGGCGCCAACGCAACCCAGCCCACTTGTGAGCCCGTGAGGGAGTCGATTCACATTCCAAATCTTTCACCTGGACTTATTTTCTGCACGAAATGCTTGGGATATGGTCATTATCCATCGGGTTGTTGTAACAGTATCAGATGCAAAAAATGTTTATGGTTATAATCACATCCCCAGATTTTGTCTCAACAAGAAAAACCGCACGCTGATATATCGGATAAAAAAGTCTGCACCTGTTGAGCACAATAAATCCCAGGTGACCCCCCCCCACCTCCTCGCATTCTACTCCCCTGCCTAGCCTCCACGCTCCACCAATCACCATCACCGCCGCCGACAACACCATGGCCTGCTACCCGTGCGATCCATACCCTCACCTCCTCGCCACTACTAGGGAAAACCTTTACACAGAAATTTAGCAGTAGCGCGTGGCAAAAACAGGCGCTAGTGCTAAGTAGCAGTAGCACGCGTGCGAAAACCGTGCTATAGATACAATAGTAGCAGTAGCTCGTGCACATGAAAAAGTGATACGACTAATATTCCCATTGCCAAAACGATAGGCTACGCATAGCAGTAGCGGTCTCGAGAGAAGCGCGCTACCGCTAGGACATAAGTAGCAGCGCGTTTTGCGTGGAGAGCGCTACTCCTAATGGAAATAAAATGAAATGAAAAACAAATGGAAAAGTAAATGAAAAAGAAAGAAATAGAAAAAGGAGAAAGGAAAAAATAAAATGTAGAGCAAAATAAATGAAAAAGCGAAAAAAGGAGAAAGGCGTAGCAGTAGCGTTTGTTCGTAAGAGGCGCTATAGCTAACGTAGCTGCAGCGCGTTTCCTAGACCCCCGCTGTAGAACAGAAAAGGAAATAAGAAATATGAAGGGAATTACATAGCTATAGCAGAAGCGCGTTTTGTGAAAATCGCCATAGCTAACTTAGCTATAGCGTGTTTCGCGAAAAGCGCTACCGCTAAGTTTGACTTAACCAAAAAACCGTTTCGCCCCAGCCACAACTTCTCCCCCAAATCCCTCAACCCACCCCGCCGCCGTCTGCCCGATTCGCCGTCGCCTCACTTCGCCGCTGTCTCCTGCCAACGTCGACGCCCCCGGAGCCACCAGAGCCGTGCGTCGTCGATGCCACTGGAGCCGCGCGGCCACATCAACGCCACCGAAGCCGCAGTTGACGCCACCGGATCCTCCCTCGCCACAATTGCCTCCCTCGCCATCACCGGAGAGCCCCTGCCTCCCTCGCCACCACCGGAGCCATCCTCTGTAAGCCCCCACCCCTCCTCTCTCTCTCTCTCTAAATGTTTAGGTTAATTAGTTAGGAAATAGAATTTAGTTAGGTTAATTTAGTTAGGAAAAGAATTTAGATAGGGACTTTGACAGAGACGCCCCCCCCCCTCGCCGTTAGGAAAAAATTGGTATATTGCTTAACTAGGGGTAGGGTTAGGGTTGTAGTGTTTAATTACAAATGTTAGAAAGTAAGGTTTAACTAGATTAACTAGGGTGTAGATTTAGTTAGAGAAAAAAATCAATATAAAAAATATAAATTTCTATTAGTGTGCCAGTCTAGTAGGGTTTCTTAATTTTTAGTGATTTTATTAGGACAAAAGGACATAATTTGAGTTCTAGGTCATAATTTGAGTTTTCTAAGGGTTCATCCCATCTAATATTTGGTTTTGAATTGAGTTTCAGAGAGGCATGGAGATTTGTGTTAGATTTTCTTGAAGTGTCAAACACTAGAGATGCAAAATTTGAAGTGGTCATGGATATATGAAAAATAAAATTCCTCAGCTGTGTTTGCTCATTGATCATAATCGACATTGAAGTGGTTCGATTGTGCCCAAGTGGCCTTTTGTTGTTTCCATGGAATGAAGCCGAGTGGCCTATGTTTTGCCAGAATGTTGATTCATTTCCGTTCCGGCAAAATTCAGGTTCTCGATTTGTCCACTTTTTAGCAAAGGTCATGCCGAAATTTTCCATGAATTTCGGCATGACTTGTGCTACAAACTAGGACATATCGAGTGTCCGGGATTTGCCACACCGGGAAGGAGTCAACGTTCCTGCAAAACAATAGGCCTTTTTTATGTCATTATTCATTTTATTAGGTCTAGAATTGATTGACTAGATTTAATCGTAGGAAACATGGCTAGCAACGATGAAGGACAGGGTTCTGGTGATTGCGACGACGTCTACGGGGCGGCAAAGATCGTCGACAAGAAGGAACCCTACTCTGAGATTGTAAAGGATAATCCGACAACCACGGAAGAGCAATTTCAAATATTCAAGGAGGCATGCGAGGCCGAATCTGCCAAAAAAAGTCTAAGTACATGAAGGGGCTTCAAGAGAGGAACATTGGGAGCCACCACCTCGGAAGCCGTGGTTACGGCGGAAAGAGGTCCAAATGGGCCAAGGAGGACGCGGAAGCCGCGAGTCTGGGCATCCTAGACCCCTTGGCGGATTTCACCATCCCGCAGGAGCGTGACGTCCTCAGGGCCCGGCACCATTGGGACCCAGTGAAGAAGGTTTACGAGACAAAACCGGTCATTACGGAGTTCATGAGACTGCTGGTAATTTTAGTTTCTGATCAATTCGACTGCACACGTTAGTCATATTTGTAAACGATCCTTGTGCCTTTTGCAGAGAGAGCAGCACCGGATTGCGGCCGAAAGCGACTCGCCGTCTGAGGCATTGGCGAGGCCCAAGTGGGACACTCCATTCAACCGGGCGTTGAACATATTGAAACGACAACCAGTGGATACTCGGCCAACGTATGGACGCGTGCACGGTGTCGGAGACCGCGCCACGTGGAAGAAGTACTACCGTGAGACCACGGAGGAGAGAAAGGAAAGACGGAGGTTAACTGAAGAAAACATTGACAAGAAGGTTGAGATTGCGGTTGAGAAGAAATCATCTCAAACAGTCGCAACAGTGGTAGCAGCCGCAAAATAGGTGGTTGCAGATTTGTCTACTTCCTTAGTGACGGGCGTTTTCACTTGGACAAGGTAAAATCCAGAAAAAATTGCAGAGGACTTTCCCCTTGCTGACTTCTTGGGGAGCAGCTCGACTAGTGTTGCACTAGCACCTGCTCCTGCACCGGCTCCCGCACCGGATGTGCTCGGTGGAGCTTCGTCTTTGGCTGAGCTCGACGCCCTCACGGTATCTGTCACACCGGCCCCCTTCAATATAAATGTATAATCTCCCGTTTTCGTTGCCTTTCGGATGTCTCACGTCGCAGACTTTTCTTTGCAGGCCGACAAAACCCCGTGCACTATATTGTACACCACCGGTGACCAGAAGGTGGACGTGGGGAAGGCGACGATAATGGAGCCGAAAGAACCATTGTTCCACAGCCAGCTGATCCCCCCGAACGTCTTCAAGGTTTCCGTGGCCAGTGTCAAACCGGGCCACAAGAATTTGCCTCCTCCAATACTAGTGGGGGATGACGACGAGACACCGCGGCGGCTTGGTGATTGTTGCAATGGGTGGGTCCTATTGTGGCCAAAGAGTCTGCTTCGTCTGGAGGCGGCCGGGAGCACACCCACGAGCACGCAGCCTCAGCAAGGTATGAACATCAACACCCCACCTACCCAATTAGCATCGGGTGTCGGGTTGGGTGATAGCGAACGGGGTAAGGAGGAGGCTCCATTAGTCGTTGATGATGTCGCCATGGATGAGGATGAGGACGACGATGGCGCTGAACAGTATGTCTATACTGGTGCCTCCTCAGGGTTTGAGCGTCATGAGTCGGTGCCTGAATAGCCATCTCAACGTATTATGGACGACCTTCCGGTAGTAAAGAAGTCTAGGAAGAGAGCGAGGAAAGGCAAAAAAGTTGATTCTATGATCCAGCCACCTCAGCAGCCTCGGCTTCAGGACCGTATAGATATCCCTGATGCGGATAAATGGCATATCCCCGGTCAACCAATCCTACCTGCAACAGTGCTACGGGTCAGATTCGGCGATCTAAGGAGGCTTTATGACGATGTGCTGCGGGTAGAGAAAGGCCTCATCACCTCGAAAGATCTAGGATACCCACTCTACGTGGTTAACGTTCCGCGGCAAATGTCGTACGTCGACAGCTTCCCCGCGGATAAGTTCTTCCTCCGATTCGATTATATATTCGACATGTTTCACGTGAAGAAGTTGGATTTTACGTTTGTCCGCCTTTATGCCTTGCACATGAACTACATCATTGGGGTTGAGCAGATATCTCATATCTGTGTCACTGACCCGTACTACATGCACGAGGGCTTCTTGAGAGTCTGCGCAAAGCACCGTGAATACGCGAGGGATTACATCGTCCATTTCATGCTCGCTAATAAGGACAAGGAGGCGATTCTCATGCCTTATCATCGCGTGTAAGTCATCCGTGCTGCTATCCTTCCTTCGATTTCAATCATTCATTTGCACGGTGGAGGCTAATTAATTTGAGGTGTACTTATTTTGCGCAGCGGCGGGCGCACCGTCCTCATCATCCTCTACCCCCGATTCTCCCACGCTCTTTACTTGGACTCGTCAAAGAACATTCACAAAAAGGATTACACCCACATCAAGGATGTTCTCAATAGTGCTATGTTTTACTACCAAGCAAGGGGTGGAGAGGTCAGGGACAAGAAGAGAAAGGGCGGCAGGGCCGCTTTCGGCCATAAGGCCGACTTTTGCTGCATCCAGCAACCGAACGATTCTCTTAATGATGGATTCTATGTCCTACACCACATGCCAGAGTACAGACGGGATCAATAGAACCTTCGCATGTGACCTAGATCCGGCGATGCCCATATTCTGCAATGGGCAAAGGACATAGGAGATATCGAGGATCATCGACTTCGAGCTGAGTTCTATAACATCCACAGCGAACTTTCCCAAATCATCATGAAGGAGGTCGTCGGAAAAACAGGGATGTTCTATGGAGAAGGACAAATGTCGCGGGAAGACGTCCGAACATGGATATCCTCTCAGCGTCTCGACATGAAGCCTTTCACTAAGCTCGAGGACTATCTCCCTGACTTGGATGGATGGAATGACATGTTGGAGTGATTGTCGATATATGACAATGTGCCCGTTTAGTCCATACTTTCTGTATGACAAAATTTTGAGTTATGCACGGTGAAACTTTATTTGTGATGTAATTAAACCGTCCTCCTCCTCGACTAGCGAAAATCACTCTAGTTAGGGCATTTTGGGGTACGATGAACTTTGTTATTTATGCTTATGATATGTTGTTTCTATTTTTGCCAAGTCTATCTCTTTCTGTTGCTCAACTATATATGTTGCATATCATCGACTCATGTGACGATGCAGGTGCATAGATCATAGATGGCGAAGAAGTGCTACGCCAGGAGTATATATACGATAAGTGGCCGGAGTGTCAGGCCCAGGTGTACCGGTTTCCGGTTTCCGAGCGACAGGTAGTAGTTAGTTTAGGTTCACGCTAATGCAAGAGAGGGATACGAACTCATGTACACAAAGTGATAGCTCTTCTTGCGTATATCATTGTTTAGATGGATGACGATGTATTTGCAAGTAATCGAGACTTGTATCGCTATTTTCGAGATGATGACGAGAGACCACTTTGTGTTGGATGATGATTATGATGATGACATAATTTGATGAGACTAATTGTATGTATATGCTATGATTACATTTGTATGTGTTTGATCTGCTAAAGATTATTGTATAAAGCCTATTCAAACACAAAACAAATACAAAACAAATATGCAGGGAAAAACTAATAAAACTAGTAGTAGCGAGGGGTGGAAATTTAGCAGTAGCGCCGCCTTACCAGTAGCGCTTCCCAGTAAACAGCGCTGCAGATAATATCAGCAGCGCCCTTTTCTAAAGAGCGCTACAGCTATTCATGTATAGCAGTAGTGTGGGACAACAGGCGCTACTGCGTGGGACAATAGGCGCTACTGCTATACGTTAGCTATAGCGCCTTATTAGTAGCGCCGGTCCCCGCGCTACTGAGAGGCCGAAAACCCGCGCTGCTGCTAGGCTTTTCCCTAGTAGTGCGCCGGCACAACGATCATTGCCCCGGGTCCTGAACGCGTGCAGCGAGGCTACGTCGTCCTCGGCGGTGAGCTTCCTATGGTCTGCGATGAGTGGGCAATCGCTACTCTGGTTCTTGCTATCCCCTCTGAAGATTTCCCTGCCGCTAATGCAATGATCACTGAGTATATTGAAGCCAAGGGATGGAGGATCAACCGCACCTCCAGATGTGGTATGGGTACTACTCTGATCCAGTTTACAACTGCCTGTTCGAGAGATTTTGCTATTAGTAATAGTCCTTATGAGATTGGGGACTCCGTTCTTCGCATCACCAGGCATGATAGTAGTCTGAACTACCGTAGCATCACTTTTACCCATGATGTTTGGCTCATGTTGATGAACTACCCACTTGAATGCTGGGATGTAGGAGTTGTTAGCCACATAGTCTCTCAGTATGGTAGATTTCTGATATGGAACAAGGACCCGAGAGACAAAACTAGGATTATTGTTAAGGTCAGAGTTATGAATGTGGATACTTTGCCTGTCAGCATTGTTGTTCTACGCAATTTGGACGATGTTGGGTATGGTGATTCATGGACCTGTCCAACCTATATACTATCTCGTGAGCTCATTGGCCAACTTGGTGGTGATGAGGATCCTCTACCCCCCAATGGAGGAAATCCACATCCTCTCTCGCATGTTCATGAGGGTTTTTGGCATGACAAAGTGCTTGGTAACATCCCCATGGAGCAGGTTGTTATCAACCCACACAATGAGTATCTTGGAGCTCCTTATGAGGATGTTTATGTACCTGCTGCTGTTGGCAATGCCAACAATGATCAGAATGAGGTGTTCCCCACTGCTGTCATGCCTATTCCTATGCAGGTTGATTCTGCAGCACAGACACTCAATGATGAGGTGCAGGAGGATCAGATGGATTTCATTCCTCTGCCTGATGATGACCCTTAGGATATCCAAGCCAACAGTCCAGCTTTTGTGCCTGCTAATGTATCTATGGATTATGAGGATGCACATATCACTGGGAATGTTGAGCCAAACAGCTATATGTCTGACAGCATCTCTGTTCTTCAGGGCCTCATTGGCAACATTGTGTCCAATGCCCATGACATCTTACCCAAACTAGGTGGTTCCAAAATTGTCAATGCTAAATGTAACATTGTGGATGTGGAAGGCACTCAGGGTTTCAGCAAGAAGTGTTATCTACAAATAATGACTGTTCAAGACCAGCCTGCACCTGTTAGCTCTGCTAGTCTTATTGAGATCACTGAAGAAACATTTGCTGAGGTTTGCAAACCATCTGGGAACAACAAGAGAAAGAAGAAAGAAATTGTTGATGAGGCCTTTTGCACAAGGAGCAATAGAATTGCACAGGTCAAGATGGGTTTCAAAGACAAATATGTTGTTGTAGCTGCCATAGGCAAGGCTGGCACCTCCAACATGCAGCCAACCAAGCAGAACAAATAATCTGAGAAAATGGGGAAAAATAGATGTAGGTATCAATCTTGGGCCAAGATTTGAGGCTGTTGTGATGGACAAAAATGCTCCTCCACCTCCTGTGCTACCACTGGAAACTATCCAGGCTATTGGGACAGGTCCTTGCAAGATGGCACCTCATGAAGTGTCATCCTCGGCCCTGAACTACGATAGTTCTGATGATTAATATGCCTGATCTACTATGGGGTTATGACATCTCCCCTAACTGCTGTCTTCTTTGGTTTAATTCCAGTTATCATCAAACTTCCTACTTTATGGTTTATTGTGTTATGTGCATGTGTGCATCTTTGCTTATTTTGGGCTGTAATAAGTACTTTGGCATGTGGTTATGTACCTCTTCAGATAGACCTTCTTATGTGATATGTAATGCCAGTTATGCTTGCTACTATGTTGTCTCTTGCTTCACCTGCATGTTGATTTATATGACACCTCATATGTGTTCTTACCTCCCAATGAAGATAACAAAAGAAGTAATCCCCCATGTCATGCTAGCCATGCCATGTCATAGACTTCCATTACACATGTATAATGAGTAGAAGCTGGAATATTCTTAATTGGAATGTTAGAGGGATTAACTCAAATGATAGATGGGATGATATCAGGCTAAAAATTGATGAAAGCTCATGTTGTGTTATGACTTTCCAAGAAACTAAGAGAGAACAATTTGATCTGGCATATATTAGGATTTTTTGCCCTAAAAGGTTCAACCAATACAGCTTCATGCCCTCTGCTGGTAACTCAGGTGGTCTGATTACCATCTGGAATGGTAATATTTTCAAAGGCAGAGAAATATCCAAAGATTTCTTTCATATTACTATTGAGCTCACATCAAAACTGGATAATACTGTTTACTTCATAACTAATGTTTATGGGCCAAACTCTACTAAGGGCAAAACTGAATTCTCTAATTGGCTACTAAATGTTAATATCCAACCTATGCAATTGTGGCTCATTGTTGGAGATTTTAATTATATCAGAGGGCCTGAGAATAGAAATAGAGGAGGAGGCGACCACAATGATATGATGCACTTCAACATCATTATCAATCTTTATCTAGTTGAGATCCCACTGAAAGGCAGGCAGTTCACCTGGAGTAATATGCAGGATACTCCTCTTTTGGAAAAGCTTGATTGGATTTTCACCAGTGCTGATTGGACTAGCAAGTTCCCAAATACTCTTGCCACACCCATGGCCAAAATTTCCTCTGACCATGTCCCCATAAATATTCAGATTGACAGCATGATCCCCAAGTGCCACATATTCAGGTTTGAGGAATTTTGGCTGGATTTTGAAGGTTTTGTTGACACTATCTCTAATTACTAGAATAATTGCATTTACTATGTTGACTCAGCAAAGAACTTGGTGGCTAGATTTAAGTCCATTAGAAAAGGAATGAAGATTTGGAGCAAACAACTTTCACAGCTCAATAAAACCATTGAAAACTGTTGCTTCTATGTTAAGCTCCTGGATGGCATTGAAGATCAAAGAGATCTCTTTCAACATGAGAAGAACTTCAGGAAGTTATTGATCAAGCACACTAATAAACTTCTTGAGGCTAAAAGAAAATATTGGAGAATTAGAGCCAATATTAGATGGGCTCAGTTGGGTGATGAAAACACCAAAATTTTCCATGCTATTGCCACACATGTTTTCAGAAGTAATTATATTACTTTCCTACTCAACACTGATAACCTAATTGTTAATGATCATGAGCAGAAAGCAGCTATTTTGTGGAACTCATTCAAAAACAGGATTGGCACTGCTGGCACATCCCAGATGAACTTCAACATTGATCATCTATCCAGATCAATTAATCAAGAGGAGTTGGAACAACCTTTCTATATGAAAGAAGTGGATAATGTCATTAATTCTATGCCTAATGAAAAATCCCCTGGACCTGATGGTTTTAATGGCATTTTCATGAAGAAATACTGGCATATTATTAAAGAAAGTATCTATAAATTTCTTCAGGATTTCCAATCAGAGAGTGTGAATGTTGCTCCAGTTAATACTGCTTACATTGCCCTGGTCCCTAACAAAGAAAACCCAGAAACTCCCAATGACTTCAGGCCCATCTCCTTGGTAAGTATGCCTATCAAAATCCTTACTATGCTACTTGCAAACAAAGTCCAAAAATGCATCATTCCTGTGATAAGCAAGAATCAATATGGTTTCGTCAAAACCAGGAATATTCAGGATTGTCTTGCATGGTCTTTTGAGTACATCCATATGTGCCGCAAATCTAAGAAAGGAAATGTCATTTTCAAAGTGGACTTTGAGAAATCATTTGACAAAATCAACTATGGGGCCATCCTTTTCATGCTCAAACACCTGGGGTTTGGAGACAAATGTATTAGATGGATCAATAACATCCTACAGACTGCCTCTGCTTCTGTAATTTTAAATGGTGTACCTGGGAAGAAAATCAAATGAAAATGTGGAGTAAGACAAGGGGGCCCTCTCTCCCCTCTTCTATTTGTTATTGCTGCTGAATTGCTACAGATCCTGATTAACCAAGCTTGGCACAATGGCCACATCAATACTCCCATTGAGCAACCTGCTTCCATGTCATACCCTATTGTCCAATATGCTGATGACACCTTAATTATTATGCCAACTATGCCTCATCAGATTTCACATGTTATGGAGACTTTAAAGACATTTTCAGCTTTCACTGGCCTTTGGGTGAATTTCCACAAATCCTCTCTTGTACCCATTAACATCTCTGATGAAAAAGCACTCAACTTGCCAATATTTGGGGCTGTAAAAAAGAAAGCATGCCTTTCACTTATCTGGGGCTGCCAATGGGGTCCACCAGACCAAGAGTTGATGAGTTCATGCCAATGGTATCTAGATTAGATAAATGGTTATCTTGGATTGCAACAATGATGTCATATTCAGGTAGACTCACTCACCTCAAGGCTATCATCACTGCACTACCTATATTTGCCATATGTTGTATCAGGGTGCCCTTCACCATCTTGGATCATTTTGAAAAATCTGGCAAAAGTTTTCTTTGCTATGGTAAGGACATCAATAAATTTGGTAAATGCCTTGTCAAATGGGAACAAGTCTGCTTACCCAAGGATGCTGGTGATCTTGGTGTTCTAGATCTTAGAGCACACAACAAAGCACTCTTGACTAAATTCCTACACAAGTTCTTCAATAAAATGGATATCCCATTGGTGCAGCTTATTTGGAGAAAATACTATGGAAATGGTGAGCTACCATAATTCCCAACTAGGCTTGGCTCATTCTGGTGGAGAGATTGCTGCTCTATTCTTGACAAATACAAAGACCTCACCACTTGTATTGCTGGTATTGGTGACACCATTTCTTTATGGCATGACAAATGGAATGACAACTCACTGAAAGACAGCTTCCCACATCTGTACTCATATGCCATAAACAAAGACATCTCTCTCTAGAAGGCTTGCATTGAAACTGAGAATGACTTCTATAGCATGTTCCACCTACCTATGTCTTCTGTGGTTGCGCAACAGAGCACTGAGCTCATGGCCCTCATTAATGGAGTGATGAGTAAAAGTGAACCTGACATTTGGAAGTTTAAATGGGCCTCTGGACATTACAATGCTAAGAAGGTCTACCTTGAATATTTGGGATTCCCTGAGAAAGCTCCCAAACCTTTCCAATGGATTTGAAAGTTTGGTTGCCTTCCTAAACAAAAATTATTTTTCTGGCTCCTTCTTCTGGACAGATTAAATACCAGAGATCTTCTCACCAGGAAAAACTGCTACATTGAGATCTCCATATGTGTTTTTTGTGATGATGAGCCTAATGAATACATGAAACATCTCTTCTTCTCATGTGATTTTAGCCAAAACTTTTGGTTATCACTTGGCTTTGAATGGAACACTGATTTAAACTGCAATGATATGCTTATTGAAACCAAAAACAGAACTCAGATTCAGCTCTTTAAAGAATGCCTAATTGCTGGTTGTTGGACAATCTGGAAACACAGAAACAGCATCATTTTTTATAACAAGGAAAGGGACTTGAGCTACTGTATTTCCTGCTTCAAGGAACATTTTGGCACTATCATGAAAAGAGTCAAAGCTAGTTTAAAGGAGGGAATGCAAAGCTGGTTGGACTATTTGTGAACATTTCTTTTTTTATGCTCCCCACCCTTGTTGTAATCCATCTGTGTATAACACCCCCCCCATATTAATGAAAAATAAAGTTACAGTAGGGTTTTTACCCTACTGTGTTTGCTCAAAAAAAGATCAATACTAAAATAATTTTCAAATCTCAAACATTTTGTTAGCGTAGATAAAACAAAAAGTAACAAAAGTTAGAAAACCATTTTTTCACACATAGTAAGCCAATTTTGCATTGATTGGCAATCAAATAAGATATATGTTTGAAATAATTAAGTGTATGTGATATTATTATGCGTGGAAAACTTCCACAAGTCTCACTATAATTGATTGTTTCTTATATATAGTCGTACATGATAATATGTAATTCAGTAGATGGTCAAGTAAACAAATTCTTCCCTTATATGAATTGTGTCAATGTTATGAGATAGCATGAGATTAATTTATGGTATTAGAGCTTTATATGCCCCTAGGATATTTTAGTAAATTAGAATACTGAACTTCCACGTGAAGGATCAACCATAATTGCAATAACAGGAACTAAATAATCTTTGCATCTTTTACGAGATGGGACTGCAACAATATCTTATTTTATCAATTGGATGGGACTACAACTATTTTTTATGAAAGCAAGCATGATGTCTTCTTTTATTAATTTAATAACATTGCAGCTATATGTCTCAAACCAAACCAACACATTATTAGAACGAAAAACTGCATTCATGCTTGTTGACGCGGTAGGAGATTCGAAGGTAGTGGTCCAATGTGGTGTTCGGCGCGGCAATCACAACAAGGAGCAGATGTGTGTTCCTAGATCTCGGGGCAGCGCCACCTACCATTGGATAACCACGACATAGGCAGAGGTGATGGTGTCATGGTGCTGACCAAAGTAGCGGCTAGAGCGCTGAGTGGCAGCAAGTGGTTGGTGTTGTTGGAGGACTGTAAGGCTTGCTGTGGGAGCAGAGGACCTCGGCCAGGGAAATGAGGGAGGTGCCTACTGTTGGGGAACGTACTAATTTCAAAAAAATTCCTACGCACACGCAAGATCATGGTGATGCATAGCAACGAGGGGAGAGTGTGATCTACGTACCCTTGTAGACCAACAGCGGAAGCGTTATATTAACGCGGTTGATGTAGTCGTACGTCTTAACGATCCAACCGATCCAAGCACCGAAACTACGGCACCTCCGAGTTTCAGCACACGTTCAGCTCGATGACGATCCCCGGACTCCGATCCAGCAAAGTGTCGGGGAAGAGTTCCGTCAGCACGACGGCGTGGTGACGATCTTGATGTTCAACTATCGCAGGGCTTCGCCTAAGCACCACTACAATATTATCGAGGATTATGGTGGAAGGGGGCACCGCACACGGCTAAGAAAACGATCACGTGGATCAACTTGTGTGTCTAGGGGTGCCCCCTGCCTCCGTATATCAAGGAACCAAGGGGGGTGCGGCCAGCCCTAGTAGGAGGCACGCAGGAGGAGTCCTACTCCTACCGGGAGTAGGACTCCCCTCCCTTTCCTTGTCTAAGTAGGAGAGGGGGAGGAAGGGAGAGAGGAGAGGAAGGAAAGGGGGGGCGCCGCCCCTCCCTCCTTGTCCAATTCGGACTAGGGGGAGAGGGGGCGCGCGGCCTGCCCTGGCAGCCCCTCCTCTTCTCCACTTTAGGCCCATGAGGCCCATTAACCCCCCAGGGGGTTCCGGTAACCCCCCCGGTACTCCGGTTTTATCCAAAACTTCCCCGGAACACTTCTGGTGTCCGAATATAGCCGTCCAATATATCAATCTTTATGTCTCGACCATTTCGAGACTCCTCGTTATGTCCGTGATCATATCCGGGACTCCGAACCAACTTCGGTACATCAAAACTCATAAACTCATAATATAACTGTCATCGAAACCTTAAGCGTGCGGACCCTACGGGTTCGAGAACGATGTAGACATGACCGAGACATGTCTCCGGTCAATAACCAATAGCGGAACCTGGATGCTCATATTGGCTCCCACATATTCTACGAAGATCTTTATCGGTCAGACCGCATAACAACATACGTTGTTCCCTTTGTCATCGGTGTGTTACTTGCCCGAGATTCGATCATCGGTATATCAATACCTAGTTCAATCTCGTTACCGGCAAGTCTCTTTAATCGTTCCGTAATACATCATCTCGCAACTAACTCATTTAGTTTCATTGCTTGCAAGGCTTAGGTGATGAGCATTACCGAGAGGGCCCAGAGATACCTCTCCGACAATCGGAGTGACAAATCCTAATCTCGAAATACGCCAACCCAATATGTACCTTTGGAGACACCTGTAGAGCTCCTTTATAATCACCCAGTTACGTTGTGATGTTTGGTAGCACACAAAGTGTTCCTCCGGTAAACGGGAGTTGCATAATCTCATAGTCATAGGAACATGTATAAGTCATGAAGAAAGCAATAGCAACATACTAAACGATCGAGTGCTAAGCTAACGGAATGGGTCAAGTCAATCACATCATTCTCATAATGATGTGATCCCGTTAATCAAATAACAACTCTTTGTCTATGGTTAGGAAACATAACCATCTTTGATTAACGAGCTAGTCAAGTAGAGGCATACTAGTGACGCTCTGTTTGTCTATGTATTCACACATGTATTATGTTTCCAGTTAATACAATTCTAGCATGAATAATAAACATTTATCATGAAATAAGGAAATAAATAATAACTTTATTATTGCCTATAGGGCATATTTCCTTCAGTCTCCCACTTGCACTAGAGTCAATAATCTAGATTACACAGTAATGATTCTAACACCCATGGAGCTTTGGTGCTGATCATGTTTTGCTCGTGGAAGAGGCTTAGTCAATGGGTCTACAACATTCAGATCCGTATGTATCTTGCAAATCTCTATGTCTCCCACCTGGACTAGATCCCGGATGGAATTGAAGCGTCTCTTGATGTGCTTGGTTCTCTTGTGAAATCTGGATTCCTTTGCCAAGCCAATTGCACCAGTATTGTCACAAAAGATTTTCATTGGACCCGATGCACTAGGTATGACACCTAGATCGGATATGAACTCCTTCATCCAGACTCCTTTGTTTGCTGCTTCCGAAGCAGCTATGTACTCCGCTTCACATGTAGATCCTACCACAACGCTTTGTTTAGAACTGCACCAACTGACAGCTCCACCGTTTAATGTAAATACGTATCTGGTTTGCGATTTAGAATCATCTGGATCAGTGTCAAAGCTTGCATCAACGTAACCATTTACGATGAGCTCTTTTTCACCTCCATATATGAGAAACATATCCTTAGTCCTTTTCAGGTATTTCAGGATGTTCTTGACCGTTGTCCAGTGATCCACTCCTGGATTACTTTGGTACCTCCCTGCTAGACTTATAGCAAGACACACATCAGGTCTGGTACACAGCATTGCATACATGATAGAGCCTATGGCTGAAGCATAGGGAACATCTTTCATTTTATCTCTATCTTCTGCATTGGTCGGGCATTGAGTCTTGCTCAATTTCACACCTTGTAACACAGGCAAGAATCCTTTCTTTGCTTGATCCATTTTGAACTTTTTCAAAACTTTGTCAAGGTATGTGCTTTGTGAAAGTCCAATTAAGCGTCTTGATCTATCTCTATAGATCTTAATGCCTAATATGTAAGCAGCTTCACCGAGGTCTTTCATTGAAAAACTCTTATTCAAGTATCCCTTTATGCTATCCAGAAATTCTATATCATTTCCAATTAGTAATATGTCATCCACATATAATATCAGAAATGCTACAGAGCTCCCACTCACTTTCTTGTAAATATAGGCTTCTCCAAAAGTCTGTACAAATCAAATGCTTTGATCACACTATCAAAGCATTTGTTCCAACTCCGAGAGGCTTGCACTAGTCCATAAATGGATCGCTGGAGCTTGCACACTTTGTTAGCTCCCTTTGGATCGACAAAACCTTCCGGCTGCATCATATACAACTCTTCTTCCAGAAATCCATTCAGGAATGCAGTTTTGACATCCATCTGCCAAATTTCATAATCATAAAATGCGGCAATTGCTAACATTATTCGGACAGACTTAAGCATCGCTACGGGTGAGAAGGTCTCATCATAGTCAATCCCTTGAACTTGTCGAAAACCTTTTGCGACAAGTCGAGCTTTGTAGACAGTAACATTACCGTCAGCGTCAGTCTTCTTCTTGAAGATCCATTTATTCTAAATTGCGTGCCGATCATTGGGCAAGTCAACCAAAGTCCATACTTTGTTTTCATACATTGATCCCATCTCAGATTTCATGGCTTTAAGCCACTTTGCGGAATCTGGGCTCACCATCGCTTCTTCATAGTTCGTTAGGTTCATCATGATCTAGTAGCATGACTTCCAGAACAGGATTACCTTACCACTCTGGTGCGGATCTTACTCTGGTTGATCTACGAGGTTCAGTAGTAACTTGTTCTGAAGTTTCATGATCATTATCATTAGCTTCCTCAGTAATTGGTGTAGGTGTCACGGAAACCTGTTTCTGCGATGTACTACTTTCCAATAAGGGAGCAGGTACAGTTACATCATCAAGTTCTACTTTCCTCCCACTCACTTTTTTCGAGAGAAACTCCTTCTCCAGAAAGGATCCATTCTTAGCGACAAATGTCTTGCCTTCGGATCTGTGATAGAAGGTGTACCCAACAGTCTCTTTTGGGTATCCTATGAAGACACATTTCTCCGATTTGGGTTCGAGCTTATCAGGTTGAAGTTTCTTCACATAAGCATCGCAGCCCCAAACTTTTAGAAACGAAAACTTTGGTTTCTTGCCAAACCACAGTTCATAAGGCGTCGTCTCAACGGATTTTGATGGTGCCCTATTTAACGTGAATGCGGCTGTCTCTAGAACATAAACCCAAAACAATAGCGGTAAATCTGTAAGAGACATCATAGATCGCACCATATCAAGTAAAGTACGATTACGACGTTCGGACACACCATTACGCTGTGGTGTTCCAGGTGGCATGAGTTGCGAAACTATTCCGCATTGCTTCAAATGTAGACCAAACTCATAACTCAAATATTCTCCTCCACGATCAGATCGTAGAAACTTTATTTTCTTGTTACGATGATTTTCAACTTCACTCTGAAATTCTTTGAACTTTTCAAATGTTTCAGACTTATGTTTCATTAAGTAGATATACCCATATCTGCTTAAATCATCTGTGAAGGTGAGAAAATAACGATATCCGCCACGAGCTTCAACATTCATTGGACCATATACATCTGTATGTATGATTTCCAACAAATCTGTTGCTCTCTCCATAGTACCGGAGAACGGTTTTTTAATCATCTTGCCCATGAGGGACGGTTCGCAAGTACCAAGTGATTCATAATCAAGTGGTTCCAAAAGTCCATCAGTATGGAGTTTCTTCATGCGTTTTACACCGATATGACCTAAACGGCAGTGCCACAAATAAGTTGCACTATGATTATCAACTCTGCATCTTTTGGCTTCAACATTATGAATATGTGTATCACTACTATCGAGATTCATCAAAAATAGACCACTCTTCAAGGGTGCATGACCATAAAGGATATTACTCATATAAATAGAACAACCAATATTCTCTGATTTAAATGAATAACCGTATCGCGTCAAACAAGATCCAGATATAATGTTCATGCTCAACGCTGGCACCAAATAACAATTATTTAGGTCTAATACTAATCCCGATGGTAGATGTAGAGGTAGCGTGCCGACCGCGATCACATCGACTTTGGAACCATTTCCCACGCGCATCGTCACCTCGTCCTTTGCCAGTGTTCGCTTAATCCATAGTCCCTGTTTCGAGTTGCAAATATTAGCAACAGAACCAGTATCAAATACCCAGGTGCTACTGCGAGCTCTAGTAAGGTACACATCAATAACATGTATATCACATATACCTTTGTTCACCTTGCCATCCTTCTTATCCGCCAAATACTTCGGGCAGTTCCGCTTCCAGTGACCAGTCTGCTTGCAGTAGAAGCACTCAGTTTCAGGCTTAGGTCCAGATTTGGGTTTCTTCTCTTGAGCGGCAACTTGCTTGCTGTTCTTGAAGTTCCCCTTCTTCTTCCCTTTGCCTTTTTTCTTGAAACCAGTGGTCTTTGTTGACCATCAACACTTGATGCTCCTTTTTGATTTCTACCTCCGCAGCTTTTAGCATTGCGAAGAGCTCGGGAATAGTCTTATTCATCCCTTGCATATTATAGTTCATCACGAAGCTCTTGTAGCTAGGTGGCAGTGATTGGAGAATTCTTTCAATGACGCAATCATCTGGAAGATTAACTCCCAATTGAATCAAGTGATTATTATACCCAGACATTTTGAGTATATGCTCACTGACAGAACTGTTCTCCTCCATCTTGCAGCTATAGAACTTATTGGAGACTTCATATATCTCAATCCGGGCATTTGCTTGAAATATTAACTTCAACTCCTGGAACATCTCATATGCTCCATGACGTTCAAAACGTCGTTGAAGTCCCGATTCTAAGCCGTAAAGCATGGCACACTGAACTATCGAGTAGTCATCAGCTTTGCTCTGCCAGACGTTCATAACATCTGGTGTTGCTCCAGCAGCAGGCCTGGCACCCAGCGGTTCTTCCAGGACATAATTCTTCTGTGCAGCAATGAGGATAATCCTTAAGTTACGGACCCAGTCCGTGTAATTGCTACCATCATCTTTCAACTTTGCTTTCTCAAGGAACACATTAAAATTCAATGGAACAACAGCACGGGCCATCTATCTACAATCAAACATAAACAAGCAAGATACTATCAGGTACTAACTTCATGATAAATTTAAGTTCAATTAATCATATTACTTAAGAAATCCCACTTAGAAAGACATCCCTCTAATCTTCTAAGTGATTACGTGATCCAAATCAACTAAACCATAACCGACCATCACGTGAAATGGAGTAGTTTTCAATGGTGAACATCGCTATGTTGATCATATCTACTATATGATTCACACTCGACCTTTCGGTCTCAGTGTTCCGAGGCCATATCTGCATATGCTAGGCTCGTCAAGTTTAACCTCGGTATTCTGCGTGTGCAAAACTGGCTTGCACCCGTTGTAGATGGACGTAGAGCTTATCACACCCGATCATCACGTGGTGTCTGGGCACGACGAACTTTGGCAACGGTGCATACTCAGGGAGAACACTTTTATCTTGAAATTTAGTGAGAGATCATCTTATAATGCTACCGTCAATCAAAGCAAGATAAGATGCATAAAAGATAAACATCACATGCAATCAATATAAGTGATATGATATGGCCATCATCTTCTTGTACTTGTGATCTCCATCTCCGAAGTACCGTCATGATCACCATCGTCACCGGCGCGACACCTTGATCACCATCGTAGCATCGTTGTCGTCTCGCCAATCTTATGCTTCCATGACTATCGCTACCGCTTAGTGATGAAGTAAAGCATTACAGCACAGTTGCATTGCATACAATAAAGCGACAACCATATGGCTCCTGCTAGTTGCCGATAACTCGGTTACAAAACATGATCATCTCATACAATAAAATTTAGTATCATGTCTTGACCATATCACATCACAACATGCCCTGCAGAAACAAGTTAGACGTCCTCTACTTTGTTGTTGCAAGTTTTACGTGGCTGCTACGGGCTTAAGCAAGAACCAATCTTACCTACGCATCAAAACCACAACAATAGTTTGTCAAGTTGGTGCTGTTTTAACCTTCGCAAGGAGCGGGTGTAGCCACACTCGGTTCAACTAAAGTTGGAGAAACTGACACCCGCTAGCCACCTTTGTGCAAAGCACATCGGGAGAACCGGTCTCGCGTAAGCGTACGCGTAATGTCGGTCTGGGCCGCTTCGTCCAACAATACCGCCGAACCAAAGTATGACATGCTGGTAAGCAGTATGACTTATATCTCCCACAACTCACTTGTGTTCTACTCGTGCATATAACATCAACACATAAAACCTAGGCTCGGATGCCACTGTGGGGGAACGTAGTAATTTCAAAAAAATTCCTACGCACACGCAAGATCATGGTGATGCATAGCAACGAGGGGAGAGTGTGATCTACGTACCCTTGTAGACCGACAGCGGAAGCGTTATATTAACGCGGTTGATGTAGTCGTACGTCTTCACGATCTAACCGATCCAAGAACCGAAACTACGGCACCTCCGAGTTTCAGCACACGTTCAGCTCGATGACGATCCCCGGACTTCGATCCAGCAAAGTGTCGGGGAAGAGTTCCGTCAGCACGACGGCATGGTGATGATCTTGATGTTCAACTGTCGCAGGGCTTCGCCTAAGCACCACTACAATATTATCGAGGATTATGGTGGAAGGGGGCACCGCACACGACTAAGAAAACGATCACGTGGATCAACTTGTGTGTCTAGGGGTGCCCCTGCCTCCGTATATCAAGGATCCAAGGGGGGTGCGGCCGGCCCTAGTAGGAGGCGCGCAGGAGGAGTCCTACTCCTACCGGGAGTAGGACTCCCCTCCCTTTCCTTGTCCAAGTAGGAGAGGGGGAAGGAAGGGAGAGAGGAGAGGAAGGAAAGGGGGCGCCGCCCCTCCCTCCTTGTCCAATTCGGACTAGGGGGAGAGGGGGCGCGCGGCCTGCCCTGGCAGCTCCTCCTCTTCTCCACTTTAGGCCCATGAGACCAATTAACCCCCCGGGGGGTTCCCATAACCCCCCGGTACTCCGGTTTTATCCGAAACTTCCCCGGAACACTTCCGGTGTCCGAATATAGCCGTCCAATATATCAACCTTTATGTCTCGACCATTTCGAGACTCCTCGTTATGTCCGTGATCATATCTGGGACTCCGAACCAACTTCGGTACATCAAAACTCATAAACTCATAATATAACTGTCATCGAAACCTTAAGCGTGCGGACCCTACGGGTTTGAGAACGATGTAGACATGACCGAGACATGTCTCCGGTCAATAACCAATAGCGGAACCTGGATGCTCATATTGGCTCCCACATATTCTACGAAGATCTTTATCGGTCAGACCGCATAACAACATACGTTGTTCCCTTTGTCATCGGTATGTTACTTGCCCGAGATTCGATCATCGGTATATCAATACCTAGTTCAATCTCGTTACCGGCAAGTCTCTTTACTCGTTCCATAATACATCATCTCGCAACTAACTCATTTAGTTGCATTTCTTGCAAGGCTTAGGTGATGTGCATTACCGAGAGGGCCCAAAGATACCTCTCCGACAATCAGAGTGACAAATCCTAATCTCGAAATACGCCAACCCAACATGTACCTTTGGAGACACCTGTAGAGCTCCTTTATAATCACCCAGTTACGTTGTGACATTTGGTAGCACACAAAGTGTTCCCCCGGTAAACGGGAGTTGCATAATCTCATAGTCATAGGAACATGTATAAGTCATGAAGAAAGCAATAGCAACATACTAAATGATCGAGTGCTAAGCTAACGGAATGGGTCAAGTCAATCACATCATTCTCCTAATGATGTGATCCCGTTAATAAAATAACAACTCTTTGTCTATGGTTAGGAAACATAACCATCTTTGATTAACGAGCTAGTCAAGTAGAGGCATACTAGTGACACTCTGTTTGTCTATGTATTCACACATGTATTATGTTTCCGGTTAATACAATTCTAGCATGAATAATAAACATTTATCATGAAATAAGGAAATAAATAATAACTTTATTATTGCCTCTAGGGCATATTTCCTTCAACTACAACATCAGGGGTAGGGGCGATGCGGGTGTCATCGTGCAGTCGATGGTTGTAGATGCAGAAGGGATGGCATAGATGGCATGCTCGGCAGCCAGCGAACGAGGCTGCCATTGGTGATAGTGAAGAGCTCTGGTGGCTTGTGACCGGAGGTAGGAGGGTGTGTGGGAGGCAGCCATAGCAGGAGTCCATCAGCCCCCAGGCGGCACGATTGTGAGAACCCGGAATTAACTTCCAGACCCCCCTGTGTATATTTCGCAATCCATGATCAACTTGACAACACATCGAAATGGTATAATTGCACAATACATAAAAGTATTACAGTTTTAATAAATCTTGCCACATGACATACATAGAAAAATGTCTCGTGACATTTATTACATTTAGAAAACAACGGAAAGTAAAAATGCATAGCAACTCCATTCTAGCCACAGGTAGTCGATGTAGTCCACATGACCTCACTCCCATAGATTGTCGTAGTAGTCATAGTCACCACCTTCGTCTTCGTGGAACTATGCTGTCAACAAAAGTATTGCCATGACTACATTACGTACTCAACATGCCACCTTTGGAGAAGGACCTAATAGCTACATGCGGCTTCAAAGGAAGGCTTATGGCTCATTTGCGTAAAAGCTATTTTTCAAATAACATAGTACTTGGATGAAGCAGATTTAGACAAAAACAAGTTTTATCTCCAGCATAACTTTTTTCATAGTGAGGGTCTTCGATCAATTCACGCTATTCATAGGTTCCTTGAAAGATTCATGTGCCATCCATGACCGTAGACACGACTATTTGAATAGTTTTACACTCTATAGAGGTCGTACACTTTGCCCACATGATACAATATCATCTTGTTGCCACCAGTGGTCGTTGGTATAGTACACCATTTGGTATACCGGCAGGGACATTGTGACGAGGTGTTTGGGCTATATCCCCCAAAGATGTGACATGCCCACTGGGTTTGGTGCAGTGAACTGAGAGTATGTCCTCAAACCGGTCCCCCAATCTATTCCGAGTATACTCCCCGCATGGCAGCTATCCCATTTGTGGTACTGCGACATCGACACCTAGAGCTGACTAGCTACTTATCCAAGTCAGTGCCCATATAGCATGTGGTTTGTACTGTTATCGGGATCTTCAAATCCAAGACTTATTAGGCCTCATGCAGCACAAAAGACAGATTGCCCCCTTCAACTTGTTAAGGGTAGCCAACCGCTCCTTCAAACCTTGATTGAGATGTCACCCGTGCCAGTATTTGTATGGTAAGTTTCACCCAAAGTAGAAGAGCATAGAGGAAGTCAAAATGGCCAACCGTCCTAGCTTAGTGATAATTTTCAAATGCCAATGACCCAAAGGTCATTCAACAAATCACCTATAGGATAATAAGCATGGCTAAGCATTTCTACTCAACCGGAATATTGTATAATTCTACTCAGGTTTCAAGTAAATAGGCGACAAGTGGATCAAGGTAATGTGTCAATCGACATGCTAACTACGAGATAAAATAGCATGCATGTAGTAACTATAAAAGGCAATGCAATTTTGTAAAATATAGGATAAGCATGACCAAAGAAGGAGGCATGCCATCGTTTTTGAGTTCGTCTTTGGTAACCTAGGTATGTACATGTCCAACTTCGTCACTCCCTACTCATCGTAACAATAGAAAGTGGAGAACAAACAAATACAAAGCAATAAATTCCAAATAACATCTAAAACAAAAATATGAGTGGATGGATAGCAAGATATTGATCGGAGGACATTTCAAAATGAGGTAGTACAATATGGAGGTTAGGAAGTGGATTCGACAAAGTGACACGGTTTAGGTTGACGATGGCCAAGCAAGGCTTGCCAACAAGACTAACATTCTGATATGAACTATGCTGCCAACCACTAGTACTGCCCACTACAAATCTTAGCTAACCATATAAAAAACTACTCCCTCTGCACTGCAAAACAATCTTAGCTTGCAAAACAATCTTATATTATGGGACTAGGGAGTACTATATAATAAATGCAATGACATCAACACACCTGGAATGAAACCATCCTATGCATTTTAACTATACACAATCACAACATGGCATGATAAAGGTAAAAGTTATTCACAAATAAATATTTAGATAGAATCAAAATATTTAGATAGAATCAAAATATTTAGATAGAATCTAGATATTTATAATGGTCAATAGCAGCCAAACATGTGCATCAACTGTAATATTTTAGAACACGTATTCCCTAATATAACAAAACCATCATTACAAACCATATAAGTTAAACAATGCAACATCATACAACAACATGCATTGTGTTGAATCTAGGTTCGGTCCTTCAGCAATATTGAACCATATAGATCAAATATCGCAAACCACAAGCAAAACATGGCATGATTACAAGTAACAATTAACCATAAATAAATATTTATATACTTCTAAACATCTAAATATTTAGAATGGTTACATCAATCATAACAACTATTAGAAACACTTCTATGAAATGAGCAAAATCAATATTATGACGAAAGCTAATTGAACAACTAAATATATAAGACACATACCGTACAAGCATGCGAATAAAGAATCATGGAGAGGTATTAACTAATAGCACAAATATCAAACATATGAGTGATAATGGCACGATTCTACGGTAGGACATGCTCTTTATAATAAGAAAACAAATAGCCAGTAACATCTAGCAACAAGATTGCCATCCACATACTTGAAGTAATATACCAATCTATGCACACTAAGAGTACGAGGAAGGCACAACCCAATCAACATGAAAGTTAAACTATTCTAAGCATGTGATGAACTATTGCAACACACATAAAACACTCATAATACTTACAGAGGTAAGTTGTGCATATATATAAGAAACACAAGCATAACTATAACATATGGAATAGAACAAGGCATGAAAGATCACTTGCATGACTTGATGTCAAGGCTTAGGATAACACAAATGCAATAGTAAGATAAACAAGATATGATGCTAACCATGGAGATAATCATCACATGAGTTACCACATTATTTTACCAATACAATACAACTCATATCTATAACATAAATTAGTTCATATGAGACAGTATAAATTTCAAGCATGGCAATAGCACACAACCCTAGAAGACTAGTTATAACATGTACAAACATGGAATCATGGCATTAGCACACAACACCAGCATGCTAGTGATGACATATAAACACATGAACGTAGCATACTAAGCCTGTAGGCAATTTAACAACTAGATCATGGCATCAAACCAATCAACATGTATTATGCAAGTATGAATAACATGATGACATGCATTTCTAGTACAACCTACACTTCAAAAGACATAAGATACACAATTAGGCATACAAGATACAAATGGGTAGACCCACACTATGTATTTTACTTATAGAATCACACAACATCATGGCATCATAACAATCAAGCAAAAGCAATTCCACTTATATAAACATGAGATCAATAAGCTAGTAACATGTATATCTACCAAGCAAGGCTAACCATATCCATGTACTTATAATACTGACTAGAAATTTTATTGTAAACAAAATCACAGTTCACCACACTCGAAGCACAATCGGATATTAGGCTAAAACGACTATGTTTTATTGTAAACAAAATCCGGATGGACGAAACGAGTAATATATATAACTCAGCCATATGGTTAATACAATCATGAGAAGCATTTCATATGTTGAACACAAGATCATTTGATGGATAAAAATATCAACATGAAACATCACACAAAAATATATTCAATAATTTAAACAATCCTACAACTGAATCTAATAAATAACATGTTACTCCTAGATTTATGAAATTAAATATAGTGATTCCAATACATACC
Organism: Triticum urartu; assembly: GCF_003073215.2. Classification (NCBI taxonomy): domain Eukaryota; kingdom Viridiplantae; phylum Streptophyta; class Magnoliopsida; order Poales; family Poaceae; genus Triticum; species Triticum urartu. The sequence goes on along the minus strand of NC_053022.1, from coordinate 553,991,062 downwards.
AGGCTCATATGAAAAACGAGACGCATACTATTACATGCAAAGATCAAAGCCCTTTGAATTACAACTTATAAATGACTATGATTAAATCAACTCTATATTCTACCTATTAAAACGGCAATCTAACTCTACCGCTGAGTTCAAATGGCAACAATGATCATTTCATAAGTTGGGCATGAAGTCATCTGGTGATCAAAAACTATAGGGGCATGCCGATGCCATTGGTTGGCATCCGTTCATGCATCGGCGCAAACAAAAACAAAGATAGGCCATACAGTGATGTCTATGAGATACACTGGAAGATGTTGAGCAGTCGTGCAAAAGGAATTGGACAGAACCTCACCGATCACGATGAAACGATACATATGGGCTAGGGGTCCAGCTTGGAAAAAATATACAAATGGGGATAGGCCCATGCGGTTGGAATGGAAAAAGAGAGAATAGAGAGAAGCTGATTGAGCCTTGGGAATTTGGTCTAGAGTTTGAGAGAGGGAAAACAAATTGATTTTCCTCTTATAAAAAACTAGAAATGGAGAAGAGGCTCAAACAAATATCAAACGGATTTCAGAAAAAAACAAAGAAAATTCCATAGGCCCATATTACTAAAAGAAAATAAGTAACTCAAATTTGAATTTAGGTACGCATTAGTTCAATTAAATTCTATGAATTTAAAAACTCAATTTAAGCTTTTGTTAACATATATATCAAAAAAAAATCTAACCCTGCTTTTTGGAAAACTTTTCCTAAACATTCCACGAATCGGAATGTTACGACGGTGGAGTCGTCGGGCAGGGCGACGGAGCTTGTCGTGTCGGGCTTGGTGGCGGCCTCGTGATGTCCGCTGGTCGAGCAGGGAAACCAAGAGGAGGCGTAATAGGGGAGAAGGAAGGGTGCAGGTGGCGGTGGTATGCTTGCGAGTGGGCCGAGCGTCTTATGGCGGCGGTAGCTGGCTGACAGGGTCGGCGCCCTGCACGAGCTGGCTGGGTTGGGCATGACGCCGATGTAAGCGGACACTAGTCTCCTGCGTTAGCGGCGGTGCGATAGGGACAACCGAGGATGTGAGTTCCTATTCCCCGACACACGCGGTGGAAAGCTGGTGTGGATATGTGCCGCCTACTGCGAGGCAGTATCTCGTGTCGCCTGAAGGGAGCACATGGTAGGCCACCCTAGTAGTGACTGGGTCATTATGCTGATATTTTGAAACTTAAATTTACTTCAGAAATTAAAAATGACTAAGTTGGACAAATGATAACATAGTATAAATATTTGTTAGCGCAGTTTTTAAAAATGTGCGTGACAATGAAAAAATGTTCCTGTGTTCCAAAAAATGTAGGCAAAATTACGAAAAGAATATACAGTGTAAAATAATGTTACTTACCAGTACAAAAAATGTACATGGCAGTTTATCAAAATATTCTTGAATTCCGAAAATAATGTCTACATCATTTAATAAAAATGTTTTAACAATTGTTAAAAATATTTACAAAGGTTCAGATAAATATTTGTTTCCATTCAAAAAATTTACATGACATTTTAAAGAAGTATTCAGATATTCAAAAAATGTCCATCAAATTTTCTAAAATTCTTATACATTTTTTTAAATAAAAGTTTATTGCCATTAAAAAAGGTATAACATGTATTTGTAAAATATTACTGTGTATTCAAAATAAGTTTTCAAACAATGTATTTTAAAAATTGTAATTCATGTATTTTAAAAATGTACAACGTGTATCAGAAAAAGAATTCACGTGCGCTCTAAAAATGTACACCACTACTGAGAAAAAGTAGACATGTGTTGAAAAAAATAAAACCAATAAAAATGACAAGTAAACTACAAAAAAGCAAAGAAAAATAAAGAAACGAAAAAATGCCAAAATAAAGCGTAGAAAACCAAAGTATAGTGAAGAAAGAAAGTAAAAATGAATAAAAATGAGAAAATAAAGTAAAAAATAAAAAGCAAAGCAAATGTCTCTTTGGAGTCGGTACGAGTGACACTTAGCTGTTGCGGTGTTGAGGGAGATAAGGCACACCCCTCGGTCGCCCATTCGCCTTTGGGTTTGCCTATGTGGGGGAACAGTGCCCTTGTGGTTCCTTTCCTTTCATTTTTTCTGTTTCCTATTATTCTTCATGAAAAAATGTCCATGATGTCAAATAAAATCGAATTTAAATATCTTCATCAATTTTAATAATTTTCTCAACCTCAAAAATTAGTTGGCAGATCGAAATGATCTCAAATCTAAAAAATATTCATAAATTCAAAAAACAATTGGACAATTGAAAAAATATTCTTGAATTCAAAAATGTTCGTGAATTCAAAAAAATGATCATGATTTTGAAAATTTTCCATAATTTCAGAAAATATTCGTGACATGTACAAATTCAAAAAAGTTTCATTATTTCAAAAAATGTTTGCGAATTCGAAAAGAATTCATGACTTTGTAAATGTTCGTGAATTTTTAAAAAGTTTTCATCATTTTTAATTTTACAATTGCATGAACATTTTCTAAAATTCATGAAAAAGTTTGAAAAGGCGACGATTTTGTAATTCATGAACTTATTTTGTATTTGATAGGTTTTAAATTTGATGAGCATTTTTTGAATTTGATGAACAAAATTTTCCATGATTGTCAAAAAATGTTAGAGAAGTGAAAAAGTAAAACTAATAGAAAAAGGAAAAGGAAAAAAGAAAGGAAAACAAAACAAAAATAAAAATGAAAGGAAAAATGAACAAAATGAAAAAAAAACAAAAAAGGAATTGTGATCTGGGCTATCTAGGCTGGCCCAAATAGCGAGCAGGGGGTGCATGTTTGGTCGACAACTGTTGACCTACAAAGGGGTAGGTTTCCGGTTGGGGATCGACTAGTGTTATTTGCTATCTAGTGGGGGTGGGCTTAATGGACCGATTGCCTCATTGGGCTGGCTGTTAGGCGCTTTCTAAATTTTTCCGTAAAGAAAGTAGAAAGGGGGAGAAGAGAAAAATATTCCGGGGTCTAAATATTTTTTAATTGAATTGAAAGTTTACATGTGGACACTCTAACATATTTCAAAGCTCCACTAAATTGTTCCAGCAAGTTTGCCAAAGGTTTGATTTGAATTTAGATTTAAAAGAAGAAACAAGCAAGAAGAGGGATTGAACAAGAGGTAGGACGTAGGGGTGTCCAAAAATTAGTGGAGCATGGAAATGTGAGAAGATAATTATGGGCAAAGTTTGGAACTCTAAATGTGATAAGAAAATGGAAAAGCAATTACATAAAATACCAAAAGGCTCAATTGGAGTTCTACAAATAGTCATATTCGTAATTTTGGGTGAAATATTTTATGACATGAAAATAAAAAATAAAAATATTACGATATAATTATGCATAATATCTTATTTAAAACTCCGGGCTCTTACAACTCTCCCCCTCTTACAAGAATCTCGTCCTGAGATTTAGGAAAAAAAGAGGTCGGGTACTCATATTTAAGGTGATGTTACAGTTCCCAAGTTGCATCTTTGTTAGAACGATGAGACCATTGGACCTTGAAGAATTTGACAGACTTGTTGGGAGTGTGACGTTCAGCTTCATCGAGAATGTGAACTGGTCACTCTTGATATGAAAGATCATATTGGCGTTCAATAGTCTCATAGTCTACAACATGTTATGAATCCTTGAAACACTGCTTGAGCCGAGAGACGTGGAACACATCGTGCAAGAATGCAACCTGTCAAAAGTGCACGATGTGTAAAGAAACAATTCTGAAGGTATACAACTATGCCAACTAGCTGCCAAATATGGTCTCTTTAACCAGAAGAAGTGAGCAATTTTGGAGAGGCAATTGATAACAACAATGATTAAATCACTACCTTTCTTGGACTTTGGAAAACCTAAAAAAAGTTCATTTCAATTTCATACCACTTCCATTTAGGAATATTGTGAGGATGAAGAGCACCATATTGACGTTGATGTTCCACCTTGACCCAGAGACAGGCATCACACTCGGAAATGAAACGAGCAATCTTGCGCTTCATCCTAGTCCACCAATATGTTTGCTTCAAATCTTGTTATATTTTTGGTGCTACCAAGGTAGATAGAAAGAAGTGTATCATGAGCTTCTTGCATTATGATTTTCCTCAAATCACTATGTTTAGGTACAGCAAGGTGATCATCAAAGAACAGGATACCTTGATCAACATGAAAAGGCACTTGTACTTATAAATGCCAGCTTCAATGCCTTCTTTCACATTCTTGATCATACCATCACGTTGTTGAGCTTTGTGGATTTGATCTTCGAGAGTAGGGGTGACTCCAAGGTTTGTAAGACAACCTTAAGGAACAATTTCAAGGTTTAGATTTGGAATGCTTCAAAAAGAGAAGGTTGACTTGGTGGAAGCATGAGTTTATTACAATAGGCTTTGTGGCTAAGAGAGTAAGTGATAACATTTGCCTTGCCCCGAGTATAAGCAATGCCAAGATCAAAATATGTGATAGTCTCCACCCATCGCCTTTGACGGAGGTTAATAAAGATTTGGCTGGTTGAAGAGGTACTTGAGGCATTTGTGGTCGGTGAAGATTTCACAATGTCAACCAAGAAGAAGGTGTTTCCAAGTAATGAGAGCATGGATGACAGCCAACTCTAGATCATGAGTGGGATAGTCCCAAATTGATTGGTAATTTCTTCTGTTACTATCCTGAAGGAAACATAGTTTTTGCTAAACAATGTGTATTTTTGAAGAAAATGTCTCTTGCAAAAGATTGAGATAGAGGGCAGTGTGGCTCGACAAAATTATATAATCTTCGTCATCAGGTCAAAGGAAACAAACGCCGGAAATAGTTCCAAAGTTTCATACTGCGACTAATATTGAAGCATGTACATGTGATGTAGAGACTTTGTCCGAACTAACAATTGAACCAAGAAGGTTAGGCGAAACTCATGCAGGCCTTTGAGGTGTCTGGACTAGACATTTTTGTTTGATAATAATAAACCTACCACATGCAAAGAAGCACTAGGGGGCCCTAACTCTGCTAATTAGCTAAATGACAAGTAATCCAAGATATTATCCATATGTGTAAATCAAGTTTAGACTTGGTAGACTCTCTGGAAGGCTTAGAATCTTCGGATATGCTGGAGCTATAAACTGACAAGAATAAAGATATTTTATCCATAGATCTTGACTTACTGCAAAGTTTTTCTGACAAGTTCAAAGAGTTGACTATGGCAAGATCTTTTCACCGTAGCGATGCTAATGTTAGTTTGGGTTATAATAGCAATTCTTGCATATGTCAATTACGAGATATATTAGATGGATTTCAAAAGGATTTCCTTACAAGGAAATACATACAAGGACATTCATGTCATATAGCCCAAGGGTTTTTGTCATTCCAAAGGATGCTGGAAGGTGTGCCAACTTCAGATCCAGTAATGGACTAAAGGAAGCATACTGGAGTTGCAATCTTTGTTTCAATAAAGTAGCCAATGAGTTTGATTTCACCAGGAATAAAGAAGATGCTTATATTTACAAGAAAGTAAGTGGGAGCGTAATATCCTTTTGAGTACTATATGTAGGTGAAATACTATTAATTGGGAATATTGTAAATTACTTGACATGAATATGGACTTCATTGAAAATAGTTTCTCGATGAAGGACTTGGGATAGGCAACCAATATATTGGGCATAAAATCTATGGAGATCGAAATTCCTAATAAGGTTAAGCTAATTAAAATACATATTCACAAGATACTAAAGTAGTTTTACTATGAAAAACGCTAAGAGAAGGTTCTTGACGAGGTTACATGGAAAGAGTTTTAGAAAGACTCGGTGTCTAGAACATTGATGTTAAAGTACATGAATAGAATTCCATACATATTTGTGTTTGTATTAATCATGTACTGTATGGTATGTAAACAACCAGATATGTCCAGTGCTCCAAATAGTTGCTAGAAAGATAACAAGGTGATCAAGATGTTGATCGTAGGACAACATAGAAAATTTCCTTATGTGAGACTAAGGAAATGTTTCTCACATATGGAGATGGTGAGTTGATTGTAAAATGTTACATTGATGCAAGCTCATTGTAAGTAGTTACATCGATGCACTCTCCATCATTATTCTTAGCGATGTTCGATTTCAATAAGGGTTTTGTTGTTATAGATAGAACGGTGGCACATTAAGTTAAAATTGTTCTGAGTAGGTTACTGTGGTGGATTCTATAATAGAGGCTAAGTATATTGATGCTTCAGAAGCAACGATGGAGGGTTTTTGGATCAAGTAATTCATTTCTGAATTTGGTATGGTTTCAAGATGGCTGAAGCCAATGGAATACCGTTGAGGATAGTAGCTCCATAGTTCGGTCTGAGGAACCGAGGTCCTACAAGTGATTCAAATATATACAACACCAAATCCGCAAAAGATGTGAATTTTATGAAATCGTTGACACGTGGGGATATGCAATATGCACACAGACCTGAATTCGCCAGATTAGTTTGACGAAGTCTATACCACGAGCAAAGCATATTTAACACCGCCGGTATGTTATAGGTGTAAAGTGCATTAGCATTGACTTGATTATTTACTCTAGTGCAAGTAGGAGACTATTGGAAATATACCCTAAAGGCAATAATAAATATTATTATTTCTTTCCTTGTATGTAATTAATGTGTGTTTCCTGTGCTATAATTATAATTGATTATTGAGTCTACATATTAATGAGATCCAGAGGAAATCCATTTGCATGTGTGGAATAATAAATACCAAATAGGTTCCTAATCTCGCCTCTAGGACTAGCTGATGTGTTGCATGATGATCTTGTTTTCTTGATCATGGGCATTTTTTAAGTAATATGGATGCCGGCAACAATAAGAGCACGTTGTTATCGAAACAATGGTGTTGAACAAACCCAACTAAATGATATACTGCAAGATCACATCATCACATAATTATAGGTATTATCACAAAGATGTTAACACATACTTACTTCCTTAGACCATGAGAGTATTAAGTACCTTCATACCGGACGGTGTACTCTAGGGTTAGTCAAATGTTACGCGTAAAAGGGTGGTTGTAATGGAAGCTTTCGGATGCATCTGAAAAGTATGTCAAGGGACTTGATAGTTTGCTATTCGGATTTTCTCCTTCGATGATATAGAGATATTCTTTAGGCCCTCTCGGTGTTACAGTATCCATTATCGTTTGGACATACAGTGTGATATGATCATGGGCATGCTGGAACATAGAAATGAGAAAATAACAAAACCAGTAACAAGGATAACTTGGTAGTGATCAAGAGTTGTGTCACATGGATATCGTTAAGTCTCCCTCGGGTTTTGTTATATCATGAAGTAAAGGGAATTGTGTGTGGGAACAATAGGTTCACTCGATAATAATTCACATAGGTGTAGGGTTCAGTATAAATGTCCATGTTTCCACTATTGATCATTGACTGGAAGGAGTTCCAGGACATGTCTAGATTTTACAGAACTTGTGGGCTCACACACTTAAGGGGGGTTATCGGTCTGTTGAGTAATAGAATTGTTGGAGCTTATTTGAATTGCACCACCCAAAAAAATTGGAATAAAAGAAAATGCTTCAGAGAGAGAACTGGGAGTGTTTCGGAAAAAACAAAAATGTTTCATAGGGAAACTGAAAAAGTTTTGGTGAACCGGAAAAGTTCCAGAGACCCTAAAATGACCACAGAAGAATAAGGGAGGAACCTCCCAGAACAGTCCTAGGTGCGTTATGGGATATTCCTATGGCAAGGCCCAAGTGGGGGGCAACCGCATGGGCCCTAGGGGCCAATAGTGAGGCACCCTCATAGGCTTTAGTGGCAAGCCACCTAGTGGCTAGTGGCTCCCTAGGGTTGGAGCCGGCACACCCCTTGGGCAGCCAGCCCTAGATAGGGTTGCTCCCTTTCGGGGCAGCCATCCCCTTCTCCAAGTTGGCCCTCCCCTGGCGTCTCAAAAATAAAGGGGAGGGGCAGCCTCCCAACACATCTTTCTTTGTGTGCCGGTGGCTATCTCTCTCTCTCTCTCTCTCCCTCTCTCTCTGTGTGTGTCTCTCTCTCTCCCTCTCTATCTCTCTGTGTGTGTCTCTCTCTCTCCCTCCACAATCTATACCATGCCGCAAGGCTGCTCCTCCACTCTAGTTCTCCGACAGCACTCTCGTTCTGGATGGCGAAGTCCTCCCAGATCGGTGGTTCCATACGCGTGGATACCGGCAGAGAGATCGTGTGTTTGATCTTCATTCGAGGGAAAATTTCTCGCGGTTGGGAGGTTGTAAATCCTAGCTGCGGGAATCTACACCAATGCATCTTTCGCTACACTCTGGTTGGTAACATCAGATCCAATCTTGCTTGCATCTTCATAGTGATCTTGTGAGTCTGATTCGTAGGACGGAAAACGATTTTCCCTATGTTTCCCAACATAGGCAGCACCGCCGCCGCGGGCCATCATCTGCGGCTCCGACCACCCTCCATGCCACCTGGTCGCCCGATCTAGCCGTGCAATGCCTATAGCCGCTCACCACCTGCCACCATAACGAGCCCGGAGAGCACACCACGTCCAGCATATATGTATGGCTCCCACATCGCGACGCTCAAGAAAACAGAGCTCCAGGTGAGGTTGGCGCCCATGTTGGGTGCTCCTTTAAACAGAGGAGGCGCCAACGACCTCGCCCGACGAGCTCACCAACGAATTCCTCCTCTACCACCTTGGTTCCTCCACCGCCGATGAGGCTCTGGTCATCCTCCGACGACTCTGACCCAACCGACCAGCTTGCCTCCCTCCCTAGGTTACAACACGGTCGTCTCAGCTCCAAGAACTACAGGCGAGAGCCGCCGGTGTGCAGAGAGCTCAAAATGTTTGATAAAATATCTGAGAGAAAATTGGTCAAAAGGGAGGAGGGTTGACTCTAATGGGTGGGCCCCATGCTCAACTTAACGGTCAAACAAGTTAGTGCCATGTTAGTGTTTACATGCGGGCCAGGCCTGTCATAATCAGGATTAATTTTGCCGAACCAATAACTAGTGCGAAGTGGTAGTATTTCTTGAAAAAAATTGTAACCCTAAAAACTGATAGAATTTTTGAACCTATAATGCAACTATGGTAGTTTTTTTTTCTATTTATTCTTAAAAAAGAAGAACCTAAAAAGATTGGCCGAACAGTGGCCCGACGATGTGAGCTAAATATACCCAAATGGGGGCTGCAGACGCAATTCATGTACGCACACACTATCATTGTGATTGATTGCTTGAAAGAATGGACAAATTTTGTATTCAAAAGACATGGTTAAGGTTTGACCTTTGTTGAAAGGCCAGTTGATAGATCTGTAAAACAAAAGAATGATCCTAGCTATAGACCTGTGCAGCAAAGAGGCAAAAGAAAACAGAGCCTCGCATCTTTACATCTTGTAACCGAAGAAAAACTGTGAGTGTGAGGAGGTGATGCATGGTGTTGCTTGATCAATTAGCTAGCAGCAGTGCGTGGGAGGGCTGGACCCTGATTTGAGGTCGCGGAGCATCTCCGCCACCATCCCGATGCCGTCCCTGAGCCAGGAGGCGTCGCCCTTCAACGTCCTCGCCGAGACAGGCGCAACGACGCTGAACATGTGCACCAAGAACACGACCAGCAGCACCATCCTCATCAACGCCGCCATCGCTGCTGTTGCGCCAGAAGGGAGACGTGCAGCAGATTTTGATCTAGGAAGGAAAGGATTGCCTTGCTTCGTGCTCAGTGGCTTCAGGTTCCGAGCTTCAGCAGGGTTCTGATCTAAGTGAGAGCTTGGTTTGTTTCTGCTAAAAATGGAGATGGGTAGAATTGCATGATGGGCCTCGGGTTTATATAGACATGCAAGCGCATACGTGTGGTGCATTGGCCGGCCGTGTAGAATGGGTCACTGCTTCCGATCTCCCCACCTACTTTTGGCGTTCCAACCCTTTGACCATTGGACAGAGACCTAAGCACCGTTGATTTGCCTACAACAACTGACGAGTAGTCCTCTTGATGACGTCAACACTGCACGGTCAATCTTTCTCATGGGCATCGGTTAACAAGGACGATCCGTGGCAAGAGCCAGCGACCTCTAGTATATGTGTTCTGATTGGAATTCTATACACAGGATACATTTGGTCCAGTTCAGAGGAGCTATTTCTTGACTAAGTAGTACGGCAAGTGATCGATGAACTGTTCCCGTTGGCTACACTACATTAACAAGGACGCTACGCACGACCAGGACCAGCCCCTTGTACTCGAGGAATTCCAGCTTCCTGTCCAACAAATAATATTTGTACGTGTGCTTCCTTTTGACGTGAATTCAGGGTTCAAACTTCAAAAGCATGCATTCCTTTAACGTTAGTGCAGGTTTGTGCGACTCTTCCTCTGGTCTGATGCTTGCTACGTGTCCAACAAGCTGGAACGACTCAGACCAAGTACTACGCATGGTCCGCTGATCGATTCAGACCAAAACCCCGCGTCTGGATCGGAGGTCGGAGACCAAATTAAAGGCCAAGTGTTGGGGATCTGACGGCACATAAACATGAACGAGTCCTGCACAAATTCTCCGTACTTCTCCGCGTACGTCTGTCGTTTGAATCGTTTACCAAGGCCACTGGACACAAAGAATAGCGGCACGCCACGTCGCTCTGCATCCATCGATATAAACCAGGTGTAAGGGCATCTCTACATTCACTCTCAAACTGCCCGCACCCGTCCGGATCGTAGCTGTCCGGACTAATTCTATCATCTAATGTGGTACCTATCGATCCGCGGAGTGGTTCAGACGTCTTTTTTGTCGCAAATTGGAAGCAAACTGTGAGGCTTTGCGGGTTCCAGATCACTGCAACGTAGGACTCCAACACTCTCGGTCCACTCAAATCCTCCCTCCCGCACTCATTCTCTTTCACTCCGCCCCTTCCCCCTTACTTTGTATCCGCACCCTTCTCGTCTGACCATTGTACTCTCCGGCTACCGCACAGGCATTACCGGACGTCCGCAACCCCCACCCGCCCGCCCGCTCGCCTTGTATTACGGCGTCGTCCATAGTCAGGTACCCTCCGCCCGCGTCGACGTCGTCCATGGCGAACACCATTCCCGGCAGGTGTTCAGTCAAATGTCATTAAGCTTATTTTTGAACTTCATGTCATTTTGTAGAGTAAGAAGGACGGCGGGGTACTCGATGAAGGAGGATGAGTTGTTGTGTGTGTGGTTGACCATATCTACGGACTCCATAGGCGGGAGCAGAAGGGGGGGTCTTATGGCAGCACGTGCACTGGACGCAGATAATAGCAGCACACCACTTCGCTATGCATGCATCTATATAAACCATCCCGTATGTTTATGATGCCGACACAACAATATAATTTTATTTTTTCATGTCACAAAAATTGATTCTTACACCAATGGCACAAAACATCTAGTACCTTCCCTACACCACCCGGCCCACATGTAGGAAGATGTCTCACCAATATTGAAACAAGCTACTTACTAAGCCGGCATCATCATAAACTAACCAACAAAGAATGAAGTGCATTGAAGATCGATATGAGAAGAAGCTTGGCTATTGGAAGGGCAAGCTTATGTCTTATGTGGATCGACTGATTCTAATAAATTCCGTGCTTACAAGCATGTTAATGTTTTTATTATCCTTCTTTGAAGTACCCATGGGAGTATGAAAATGGTTGAAATTCTATCGGTCACAATTTTTTTGGCAAAGTGATGAAAATATATCAAAGTACAGACCAACTAAGTGTGACATCCTTTACGGGCCAAAAGACCAAGGGGTTTAGGTATCGAAAACCTTGAAGTAAAGAACGTGTGCTTGCTCAGTAAATGATTATATAGGTTGTCTGCACGAGGCGATAGTGTGTGGATATAGTTATTGCGTAACAAGTATTTACAGTCCAAAACCTCGCACAAGTCACGGCACGCAACCGAATGACTCCTTTTTGAAAGAGGCTTGTGAGCACGTAGTGGGCATGGCATCACACTAATTCTTTATCTTTTGCGGGGGAGTGTGAATAAACAATGTGTAGAGGGCATGCATGACAGTACGTAAGAACAATTAGCTGGTGTAGATTCTTTCTTTCTTTCAGGGGGTGGGGGATCAGCTGGTAGATTCTGGTGGACCATGTGAGCAAGTTGTTAAAAGGAAGCTTAAGTAATCCCTATCTCTGCTACCTAAAAAAACATAAGGTTCCTGCTCCACTCACTTCTTCATCCAACCTCTCTATAGATGCCCCTCCCCTCCTGTTAGATTTTTTCCTCCCATCTCCGATTTTCTCCTAAATAATAATATTCTTTGGTAAGTCGATAAATTCTTATAAAATAAGTGCTTAACGATAATATGGCATTTTCTCTGATCTTTCTTCTAAATAATTTTTTTGGTAAGTCAATAAATTCTTACCAAATAATTCCTTAACAATAAGATGGCGGGTAAATCACGGCAAATTGCATACAAAAACTTGCTAAGATGTAACAATAAATGTGCAATCACGGGCTAATCTACTATATTGTTTATACTCTCATTGCATCGCACGAGCAATTATCTAATAAAGTTTAAAAGAATTCAATGACATCACTTATGTAAGAAGTCATTTCAAATGTACTATACAAACATGATGCACAGACACGCTAGTAGAGTTAGAACATCTACAGCCGGGCTCCTCAAACTTCTCTTATATGTCTGGGCGGAAAGCCCGGTAATTGACCGGTCGCAAAATCTCGACCAGTCGTATCCCTCATATCGGCCCTATATGCCTGGCTGACCGGCACTCCTAATATCCAAATCATATCTAGGGCGGATATGAGGAGGCCCGGATGCGCCCAGGCGCATCCGCCACGTTGGACTGATGTGCAGGATCCACGTCGACACTCATCGAAACCCAACAGTCCGGTGAGAACGCCGCTCCGACACGCTGACCGAGCAGCCAAATCCGGTCATTTAAGCTGGACGGGGACCCCAACCCTAGCACCACTCCCCATCCATTCGTAGCTCGGAGCTTGTCGTCCACCTATGGACATAGCACGGCAGCAAATCAACACTTACGCAATGCTCACTCTGGAGCACCAGTTAGAGCTCTTTGAGGAGATCCGGGCCCGACGCAAAGCTCAGATTGCGGCTACCCTTTCTTCAGACTCCTTGGAGGAGGAGAGGGGAGGAGGAGGAGAACGTGGAGCAGCAGCCGCCGGATGAGGAGACGGAAGAGGAGGAACGCAAGGCAGATCTGGTGCCTCCGACTGCCGGATTCGGCATGGCTGACACACTGGGCAAGTTTGAGGTCGCCCAAGCGGAGGAGGCAAGGGAGCAGTAGGCCATACTCGATTCTATCCGCTCAGAGGCAGAGGTGGAGGCCAACCACTGCTTCCTCCGCAAGGCGAAGCCGAAGGGCGACAAACTCTTCACCGACATGGAGTCCAACGAGGAGTCGTAGCTGTGGGCAGCGGCCAATGACCAGGAGGTCGTCTGCATGTCCGACAACAAGTAGTTTTGGCTAGGTTTATCTATGTAGTACGTAGTTTTTGTGTTGCATAGTGTAGTATGAATTTGAGGTACGCAATTGCATCGGACGCAAAATTGAGAAATGGCCGAGCCATCTCTGTCAACGCGTCCGTAGACATATGAGGGGTGATATTTGTCATATACGCCTACAGATGCTCTTAGAAAGGTCAAGCTATGGCGAGTGACCGAGATAAACTATTCATCCAAATTTCGGTTGAGTTCTTAGTCAAAAACTTCTTAAATGGTAAAAACGAAGCATCAGATTTGAGGGTTTTGTCTTGGTGTCTAATTTTTTATACGTATGAAGCATAGATGAGAGCTGCGATAGAGGATAATATTTTAGCATTCTTGTGCGATGTAGTATCACTTTTATACTACTAGAAAAAGATGATCACAATGCTTTCCCTCAAAAAAAAAAGAGCTAGTGTTTGCTCAAAAAGGAGAAGGGGATGATCACAATGTGGAAGTTGGCCAACATTGAGTTGTGAGTTAGTGCCGAAGGCGGCAACGTAACTGCAATGCAATGTTGTACACCCATCGGCGGCCACCGCCAATATCCATGAATTTTGAAAACACTAGAAACAGATCCCTGAAAAAACTAGTTGTTAGTTTTGGCAGATATAAAATATGTTATTACAAAAGAAAGATGAACATCTCAAAATGTTCATGGATTTAAATTTTTCATCAAATTAGAAAGAAAATGCTTGTTAATATAAACAATATTCGTGAATTTATCAAATGTTGATATATCAAAATTTACAGGAGTTTTACAAGTGGGAAATGAAACAAAAACTAGAAACAAAAAAGGAGAACAAAAAAAAACTACAAGGACCGGCCCAGGTAGCAGCGTTGTGATTGACTGTCTATCACAACGAGCAACATATAGAAAGGCTAATCCTATTCCGGGCGTAGGTCGGGGAATAGCAATCAAAAGTGTACCCCTCGCACGGCCATTCCAGGTTTTTCCTCACATTCCCTGAATCTTTTTCACTTTTTTTATTATTCCAGGTTTTCTTTCGTTTTATGGTTTTTTATTATTAATAGTAGTACTATTATTTACTCATACTATTTATTTTTCGTTTTTGCTTCCTTTTTATTTTATTATAAAAAACGTAAACATTTTTTAAAAATCAGAACTTGAACTTTTTAAAAACCGTGAATTTATTTTGAGATTCATGAACAATTTTTTAAAAGTTGTGACCGCTTTTGAATTTGATATTTTTTCCTGAAATTCGTGACATTCTTAAAACTTCGTGAAAGTCATGAACATTTTTTAAAACTGCCAAATGTGTTTCAGAAATTCGTGAATATTTTTTTAATTCTTGATAATTATTTGGAATTCGTGAACATTTTTTAAACTTCCGATTTTTTTGAAATTAGTGAAAAAAAATAAACTCACGAACCATTGTTTGAACTTTATGAAGATTTTTGAATTCGCGACCATGTTTTGGAAATCATGAACAATTTTAGAACGCGCGAACATGTTAAGAATTCTTGAACATTTTTTGAACAGCAAATTTTTTGAAATTCATGAACATTTTTTAAAGTGCCAAACATTTTTTGAATTCTCAAAGATTTTTTAAAGTCTTGATTTCTTTTTTGAATTCATGGTCATTTTCTTAAAATTTGTGAATATTTTTGAATTTACGAACATTTTTTTGCAAATAAGGAAACAAAAAAACAAATTCAGAACTTTTGAAAAATAGTAATGAAAAAGCAGGGGCGCCCGCAATGGGTCGACCTAAAGTGTGCAGATGGGTTTGTGATTGCTGGTTCTCCTCGCACAGGTCGGGGAATGGGCGCACTCACATAGAAAATATTGCTTCTGCTTCCGCTCGAACCTAATCAGCATTATATTTGCTTAAGTTGCCTCAGTTTAGAAAAAGAACAAGTCAATTATTTCAAACACTCTAGGTATTAGCAGCAGGCGCTATTTTTAATTGTATGCATTTTCAAACCTTTTATTCTGTGTTTGGGCTGTAATTTGTAAGTTTGTTTCCTTTGTAAAAAACTAAGGAAGCTTTGCTGCCTGCACACTGTTTTCTTGGCGTTTCTCCGAGGAGATTGTATTCGTTAGCTGGTGAGCTGATATATTTGTGGTATGCACCTCGGTTGAACGGATATTTTGTGTCTGTGTCAAACGTGATGACGGAAACGGTGCTTGAGTCCACACCGATTGCATGTTAATATAGATGGCTTGGAAGCCGAGTTGGCTTGGAAGCCAAGTTGTACAAGGTGCAGGTATCCGTATACAATACTATACGCTATACGGTATACAAAAACTAAAATTACATTTAACACTTCCCCTTAATCTAAGCCTTTGCAAGGTTTAGATTACGCTTAAACTCATCTAGTTGCTTCACTGGAAGTGCCTTTATAAAGCCATCTGCAACTTGATTTTTGCTTGAGACAAATCTGATATTCAGTAAATTTTCAGCAACTCTCTCTCTCACAAAGTGAAAATCTATCTCAATATGCTTAGTGCGAGCATGAAACACTGGATTAGCAGACAAATAGATAGCACCTAAATTGTCACACCAAAGACATGGTTTTTCCTTCAATTTAACTCCAAGTTCACCAAGGAGAGCTTCAACCCAAATTAACTCTGTTGTAGCATTTGCTAAAGCTTTGTATTCAACTTCAGTACTGGACTTGGATACTGTAGCTTGTTTCCTAGCACTCCAAGAGACCAAGTTTGGTCCAACAAATATAGCAAAACCACCTGTGGATCTTCTATCATCAAGAGAACCTGCCCAGTCTGCATCAGAGAAAGCACTAAGAAATATAGAAGAAGATTTGACAATTGTGATTCCAACTTTCAAGGTATCCTGTATGTATCTCATAATTCGCTTCATAGCTGACCAATGTTTTGTAGTTGGAGCATGAAGGAACTGACAGACTTTATTCACTGAATAAGATAGATCTGGACGTGTTAATGTCAAATACTGCAATCCTCCAACAATACTGCGATACTTGGTGCTGTCATCAGGACCCAAAGGTGTACCATCAGTAAGAGATAATTGTTCTGTAGAAGACAATGGTGTAGGTGCAGCTTTGCAACCAAACATACCAATCTTTGCAAGTAAATCCTTTGCATACTTTTCCTGTGTAAGAACCAAACCGGTTCCAACGTTCTTAACTTCAATACCAAGAAAGTAGTGCAAATCACCTAGATCTTTGATAGCAAAGTTCTCACTTAAATCTCGAAGCAAAACCGTAATAGCATAATCAGAGGAGCTTGTTACTATAATATCATCAACATATATCAATATATAAATTGTGATGCCTGACTTGTTGTAGAGAAACAATGAAGTATCAGCCTTTGAGGGTATAAAACCAAGGTCACTCAACTTGGCACTGAGTCTAGAATACCAAGCTCTAGGTGCTTGTTTCAGTCCATAAAGAGCTTTGTCAAGTCTATAAATATGATGCAGAGCGTGAGGATTTTCAAAACCTGGAGGTTGTCTCATATATACCTCCTCTTCCAGAACACCATGAAGAAACGCGTTCTTGACATCTAGCTGCCGTAAACTCCATCCTCGAGAAACAGAAAGAGCCAAAACAATTCTAATAGTAGCAATTTTAACCACAGGGCTGAAAGTATCCTCATAATCAATTCCATACCTCTGTTTGAATCCTTTTGCAACCAATCTTGCTTTGTACCTGTCAATAGAACCATCAGCTTTCTTCTTGACACGATATACCCATTTGCAGTCAATTAAATTCTTGTTGCTGCTTGGAGGAACAAGATACCAAGTCTTGTTCTCAATTAATGCATCATACTCTTCTTGCATTGCTTGACGCCAGTTTGAGTCATTTAACGCCTCCACAAGTGTGCATGGTTCACCTCCTGTAGAAGATAACATGCACCATCGAACAGTGCCGTCAGTATATTGTTTTGGCTGTCGTATACCTTTCTGAAGACGTGTACGAACTCCAACAGCAGCAGGTTCAGAAGGTGGAGGTGGCGGTGAAGGTGATGCATCAGCTTCTGAATTCGCTTCTGAATTTTCACTCCCATCTTCATTTTCTGAAACACTTCCCCCCTCAGCAGTTGTGGCCACAGAAGAGGCAGAGGAAACTGCGCCGACAGCTGACCAGAGGAGACAGGAGACCGGGGCGACGTCGGGGTGTGCAGAGGCGGGGACCGCGGCGACAGCGACCGCTCAGGAGGGGCACCCGAGCTGTCTGCTGCGCGTCGTGAGTGGCCAGGGGAGCGCGCGGGAGAATCCTCCTCGGGCTGGCCGTCGTCGAGATCAGTGCTGGCAACAGAATAATCAGGCGCATCCACCTCAATATCAGTGTCTGTTTCGGCATTTTCTGCTGAATTTTCACTTGCAATTTATGAACCATTGGGAGAACCATTTGGACTGAAATTTTCTTCGGGGTCCTCTTCTACCTGCTGCACATCAGTTATTGGCACAATAGGAGACACATGGTTATCAATATTAGGTGCACCCTCATGAGAAAAGGAAGTGGAATATGGAAGAAGTAAGATTTGTTGTTTTAGGAGGGCACCGGCATTGGGATGAAGGGAGGCAAAAGGAAAAACATTCTCATCAAAACTACATCACGTGAGATATAAATTCTTCCTGTTGAAATATCAAGACATTTGACACCCTTGTGAAGAGGACTATAACCAAGAAAAACACACCGTTTTGAGCGAAAAGCAAGCTTTCACTTATTGTAAGGACGAAGATTTGGCCAACAGGCACAACCAAAAGTTCGAAGAGCATCATAATTTGGTTTGACATGAAGGAGACGTTCAATAGGAGTGTCAAAATTTAGGACTTTGCTAGGAAGCAAGTTTATGAGAAAGGTGGCAGTTATAAAAGCTTCATCCCAATATTTTAAAGGCATGGAGGCATTGGCAAGTAATGCTAGACCAACTTCAACTATGTGATGGTGTTTTCTCTCAGCAGAACCGTTTTGTTGATGAGCATGAGGGCATGAAACATGATGAGTGATGCCAACCCTTTGAAAGAAACCATTTAACTTTTCATACTCGCCTCCCCAGTCGGTTTGCATAGTAATAATTTTCCTATCAAACTTGCGCTCAACATATTGCTGATAATTAAGAAAGGCTTGATAGACATCAGAACGCTTCTTAAGCAAATATATCCAAGTAAATTTACTGAAATCATCGATAAAGTTTACATAATATGTATGTTTTCCCACAGAGAGTGGGGCAGGACCCCATACATCAGAAAAAACTTGCTCCAAGGGAGCAGGAAACATGATATGGCAACTGGTGACTCTTAGCTAACTGACAAGAATCACAAGCATATGGAGTACTCTCTGGGGTGTAAGCTATTTTATTTCTCCTAAGAACTTGCTGAACGACAAAAGAAGAAGGATGTCCTAAACGCCGATGCCAAGTAGAGGATGACGGCTTTATTGTGAAGAAAGCATGCTTGGAAGTCTCATGACACATAGGCACCAAAGGATAGAGTCCACCATAGCAAGGGCCCCTAAACAGAGTTCTTCGAGTTGCCTGGTCCTTGATTAAAAAGAAGAAAGGATGAAACTCAATAAAGACAAGATTATCAAGAGTAAATCGATGAATAGACAAAAGGTTCTTAGATGCATTTGGAACAAGAAGAATATTTTTAAGGTCAAAGGAGCCATGAGGGGTACGTAATATTGAATCACCAATATGAGTGATGTTCATACCTGTGCCTTCAACAGTGCG
Organism: Triticum urartu; assembly: GCF_003073215.2. Taxonomy (NCBI): domain Eukaryota; kingdom Viridiplantae; phylum Streptophyta; class Magnoliopsida; order Poales; family Poaceae; genus Triticum; species Triticum urartu. The sequence continues at coordinate 553,971,905 of NC_053022.1, read as the reverse complement.
GACCTTGTCTTGCCCATGATATTTGTTGGCGATGAGAAGCTTGTTCAGCTCACTAATGATGTGATCGGTGGCTCCAGAATCAGCATACCAATTTGTGTCAACACCATATGGGGCAGCAGCAAGAAGTGCCCCCTTTTCTGCATCATCTCTCTTTTTCTTGTCATCAGCATAACGCCACCAACAATCACTAGCAGGGTGTTCATGCTTCTTGCAAATCTGACAATCGGTGTCAACATACTTGGTAGGGTACGATCTGAGCGACGTCCACCACCATCATTACGCCTATCACGGCGATCATCACGCCGGTCTCCACAGCGATCATCATCTCTACGATCATCACGACGCCAACCACGGTCATCATCTCTACGGTCATCACGGCGCCAACCACGGTCATCATTGCGGCGCTCATCACGACGCCAACCACGGTCATCATCATTGTCACGGTATCGATCACCACCACCCCCTCCACGGTAGGAACAACCACTGTCAGGGCTGCGACCACGGAGAGGAGGAGGAGGAGGTGAGTAAAGACGTGGAGGTGGAGTGCGACCACGTGAGCGCTCATAGCCCCAACGAGCCAGATTTGCAGAGGAAATAAACGAGCCATTCTCTTCAACTCCATTGCGCATATCATATCCACATAACTGCTCATAAAATTCATCTATGGTGGTGCTAGGGTTTCCATGAACTGTGGTGATAAGAGAGTTGTATTCACCTTTGTCCAGACCATGCAGAAGGTAACCTAGGAGCTCATCATCTCCAATCGGTTTTCCAAGTGCTGAAAGCTCGGAAGCGAAGCCTTTCATCTTGGTGTAGTACTGATTAGCAGTCATTGTCAGTTTCTTGGTGTCGTTGAGCTTCTCACGCAGATGTTGAGCCTTGGTGCGAGATGCTGTTTTGAACATAGTGTTAACGGCAGTCCACGCCGAAGCAGTAGTATCCATGCCTAGAACATGCGACAGAATCTCTGGAGAGAGCGAATTCAGAAGAAAACGCAACACCTGTTGGTCCCGAGCAATCCAGGCCACATACGCAGGGTTTTCAGCTTCGATCTTCGTCCCATTGGAGCCATCAGACTCGATGATCTTGGCTGGAGCACGGTCGGAGCCATCGAGAAGGCCCATAACATTGGCGCCACGGAACGCCGGAACGATGAGGGCTTGCCATAGCAGAAAGTTATCTCGCGTCAGAAGCTGAGTTGGAGGGCTCCCGAGGGCAGCGGCCAGGGCTGAAGTTGATGTCGACGAGCTCATGGTGTTAGATCGGATCGGAGGTTGTTTGTTTGGTTGTTGATGCGGCGGCGGCAGCTTAAAGGCAGCAGCGACGGCGAGGTTGTTTGTCTAGGTTGTTGATGCGGCGGCGGCGGCTTGAAGACAGCAGCGGCGGCGAGGTTGTTTGTTTGGTTGTTGATGCGGCGGCGGCGGCTTGAAGGCAGCAACGGCGGCGAGGTTTTGTTTGTCTTCGGCGGCGGCGGCGGCGGCGGCAGCTAGGTCACGGGAGGAGGGGCTCTGATACCATGTCAAACGTGATGACGGGAACGGTGCTTGAGTCCACACCGGTTGCATGTTAATATAGATGGCTTGGAAGCCGAGTTGGCTTGGAAGCCAAGTTGTACAAGGTGCAGGTATCCGTATACAATACTATACGCTATACGGTATACAAAAACTAAAATTACATTTAACCGTCTGAACCATGCCTCGTCGCTATTTGTGGCTTGAGGTTCGACTAGGCGAGCTGCTTGTGTCCTTGTAGTTGTGGTGTGTGAACTGTATGCTGAAAAGCGTTGTATCAGCCGCTTGGCTCTTCCTCTTTGCTACTGATACACCTCTCCATTGTGTATCCTTGAAAATCAGGGGGCATAGGATTATCTGGGCAGACTTAACTCTGCAATCTGGTGATGATGATCCACTGCTTGAGGCGATAATTTCAGTTCGACCAATCCTCACTAATGTTATGATTCCTTTGTAAAAATAAGTTTTCTCGTCACCCTTCATAGATTGTAACTGCATTGGGATGAATAATTTTTGGTTCAGTCCCAATTTTGTATGACGCCCTGCTTGCTATAAGGACTGCTAGCCTTGGTTTGCAGCCTATTATATATGCACTCGCAGATTAATTGGAAGCTAATAGGCTAACAAATTATGTAGCAATTACAGCTACTTGCGCGAGTAGCTTGTTTGCTCTGCGAGTGAGTTCTTCAGAGCTTCTATTCAATTCTGTTCACCTACTCAATGGAGCTACTATGTTTATCTATTGGTCTATACATACATGTAAGAACTTTAAGCTGGCCTACTGCCACTTCATGTGTTAGCTTACTTTGGTTTCGGTGGGTTTCACGAAGGACATAAGTTTTGGTTATAGTCGATGCCATCGGCACAACAAGTCATCTAGTGACCAATTGTTTGACCAGATGGCCAGATCTGGACAACAAAGCACACAATACAGCTCAGCTTCAAAGTAAAAAAGGGGGATCTTATTCTTCATCCAATCAAAAGTTTGGTATCCCAGGAATTCGGTGACACAAAGATAATCGCGCATGAATCTGCTAAAATCGCTCATGAGGTAGGTAGGGCAGGCTGTGCTATTCTCTGAATGTTTTTCGCATGGAAGGATCCGTTCGACGGGCAGTGGCATAATAGGCCTGGCGTTGATCTGCATAGTTTACTCCTTCCCGTCAGCCGCGCGGAGGGAGCCGAGCTGCACCGGCGCCTGTGTGGACACCACCTTGGACGATCCATACAGGGCGACGTCCTTCCCCTCGGTCCTCTCCTTCTCGATCTGCTCCTTGATCCAGAAGTAGGTGAACCTTAGGCCATCCTGCACAGAATTCATAGGTATTGTTATTAATTATCTTCGACTTCCTGAGGATTTTACTGAAGCCATCATAACAGGACCAGCCTGCATCTGTGCTAATGTAAAGAGCTTCAGGTGTTATTATCATGTGGCGTTGGAATTGTCAGTGTTTGACAATTATGCTGCATTACCTTGAGCCTCATTGTGGGGGCCCAGCCAAGCTTCTCCTTGATGAGTGTGTTGTCAGAGTTGCGGCCACGGACACCCTCTGGACCAGGGATGTGGTGGATGGGCAGCTTCTTGTCCTCGAAGCCGAGAACAATCTCAGCCATCTCGTTCATGCTCACCATTTCATCGCTTCCGATGTTCACGGGCTCGCAGAAGTCTGACTTTGTCAATCTACGAAGTACAGTTTGTCAATATGTTGATTTATCATTTCTGCCAAGGCAGTAGTTTTTAATTGATATCTTCTTGATATTAATATATTCCCTTTATCGGGTAAAACAATGTAGTTCTGTCTGGTATAATGTGGATAATGTGACGAGTAGCTATATACCTCAGAACACCCTCGACGCACTCGTCGATAAAAGTGAACGATCGAGTCTGGAGACCATCACCCCACATCTCGAACTGTTCGGTGGAGGTCTGAGCCTTTCTACAGAAGGCAGCTGGTGCCTTCTCACGACCGCCTAACAAATTGCAAAATTGAATTATTTTGCCTCAGGGTGACATTATGATCGAGCTTGTGGATTTACCTTTCCATGTTCCAAAGGGACCGTAAATGTTGTGAAAACGGCCAATACGGCACTCAATGTCAAAGTCCTTGGTGTAGTGCTTGCACAGCTCCTCGGTCGCGAGCTTCTCCAAGCCATAGGCATCTTGCGGCTGAATGGTAGCACAGTAATAAAGGAAGTTAAAATCTGGATATTTTAACACATCTGAGTATAATACAAAATGGCATCAATTTCCTATGAACTCACCTCAGCAGGCCAGGCATCAGCTTCCTTCAAGCTCACATTTGTCTCAAGTTGTTTGAATTCAGGATAGATGCATGCGCTCGAGGCATAGAAGAACCTGCAGGACCAAAAAAAACAAAATTGAATCGATATGGGATACGTAAGTTATTTGGATTTGAGGCAATGTACTTGCAAAGTAGACATGTACTTGAAACAATTCGAAAGGAAAACAGAGTTAATTCTGATATCGTAGCAGCACTACTTTTTTTCTTAAGTTCAGTTTGGTAGTGTCAATATCAACTCGACAAGAAACAGATCTGGATATGCCACTAATGAATATATTTGTCAAATGCAAGCATGCATCTTTAACAAAGCTTCTAAAGACCACCATGCACATTAAATGTCTACTCCAGGTTTTATCACTCTTGCCTGAGAAAGCTTTTCAAGTAATTTCTGAATTCCAAATAAACCCTTTTCAAGTAATCTCTGGACAAGCTCATAGCACACTTCAGCTAGATGGGTAAATGAAGTTACAAACCTCTTCACGCCGTTGATACGCCCGGCCTCAAGCATGTTGAAACTGATCATGGTGTTGTTGTACATGATAACAGAGTGGTTAGACTGAATGAACCCCATGCCTCCCATATCAGCAGCGAGATTGAAGACATGGTCGACATTGGTGGTGACCTTAAGGCAGTTGTCCATGACCCTGAGGTCAGCAAGGTGGAACTCATGGCAGAACATGTCCTCGGTCATATGCTCGTTCTTCTTCCAGTCTGAGGCAATGATGTAGTGCCCCTCACTCTTCAGACGGCGAGCAATATGGGATCCAATGAAACCACCAGCTCCAGTGACTGAGATTCTCAGCTTCTCAGATGGCCAGTACAGCTCCCTCTCCAGCTCAGCATAGGTGTACTCGCCATAGGGAGTTCCAGTCTCGTCGGTGCTCCCCATTCTGTTGTTCAAAGAATTTGAAATAAAAATGAGTAACACTAGAAGTCAAATTGATATGAAGCATTACTGAATTTCCCTTCAGATAGGCACTTAATTCGAACTAGGACACAAAAAAATATCATGGAATTAAGAGGGAAAAAACTGCTAAGATTGAACAGAGTACATCTGTAAACATCCACTGCTTAGAGGGCTGCTCATTAATTCCTTGTCATGTGTCTCAAATATTTCAAACAGAAATGTTCTGTGGAGCCATGGTCCAGCCAAATCTATGTTCAGCACACACACCTATCGACAGCTTTTACAGGGATCTGTGTCTGGCGAGCATAGTAAAGCATGGGGGGATCATCAACTGAAGGTTGGAAGGCCTACAGCCGCTAATTAAACCTACTGTAGGCCAACACCGTTGGGAATAAAATATCCAACTTGCTTCGAACAACACTAATGCTGTGTACGATGCACCAGCACTGTCCACATTACTGTATTGCCTCATCCTGTAGTCAGCTGTGGCCATATAACTGGACAGTACTAATAAGCTGAATTAACATGATTTACCAGTAATATCCTACGAACCAAAAGAGGCCTAAACTGTCAAGGTCACTAGTCTCGCTGTGTTGTCGATGCGGCCTCAAATTTTTTTTTCGAGCATTGCAAATCTTTCTAGACCGCCATGTACGATTATACAAAAAAGTTCTGCAGTGTGTTGGTTCAGTTTCATCATCAGTTATCCTTGAAAAACAGTTGTTTTGCATCAGCTTTTTATTTTGAAATGGCAGGTCAAAACTGATTTTTTGTCCACACGAGCTTGATTCGCAATAACTCTTTTTATGCCAGGAGTGTCGCCTCTACTGAATGCGATATCCTCCTTTGACCAAGTCGAAAACACAATAGTTAGACAGATGGGACGACTTGGAGGTATTCTCAGGTTCTCACAACTGAACAAGCTAAACCTGAAACCTTCTGTATGGTTGGCGGGTACCTTCGGCTTAGAAAATATGTTGAGGGAAGACGAACAGTGCCGACAGGCCTGACCAGAACACTATCAATTGTGGCAGCCCATCACGTCAAAAAGAAAACGAGCCCGGGAAGGCCTGCGAGTACGAGCAACCTGACGGAGAGATGGATTCAGGCAAACGGTGCAAGATCAAGAAGTTTGGAAAATGCTGACAGTGACAGGGGCCGGATCCACATGAGAGCTGTACGATCTTTCAAAAAAAAACATGAGAGCTGTACTAGATCGGACGGTGGGTTCGGGGTCAAAACAGAATACTATGGCTGCACATGGTTCAACCAAGCACTACTCCTTGACAGAATCTTTGGGGCTAATGGCGATACACTGATACTAGTACACATGAACAGCGAGCACCCGCCCGCCTGCTGTTCAAGTCAACCACAGAACTTCCTGCGATTCATGGCGCCTAATTGTACACACGCCCATGCCCGGTACCAATCCATAGCAGCAGCAATCGTGCACCAAGCAATACATACATGCAAATTACTACGAGGCAGTTCATAGTTCATACATACATACACCCAAGCAGACTCAGATGGCGATCATGGAGGGATGCATGAGGAGCTTACCTTGCCGGAGGTGTCGGGGCAGTCGTCGGCGGTGGGAAGGAGGCGGCGGCGTGGTCTCCCTTTTTCTCGTGGGGCTGGCGGGAGGGGGACAAAGGAGGCGAGGCGGCGGTGTGCGGCCCTGGATTGATGGATGGATGCACTTCCCGCGATCTAGATCGGGTTATGTAGGGGATGATGATGGGTAGGTGGGTGGAGGGAGACCGAGGAGGGAACGAGACAAGACAAATAGTATACAGGAGGAGGATGGAGGGAGGGAACGTGCGTCAGGCTCGGCGGCACGTTGCCTCCGGCTGCGCCAATGGCAGCCAGGGGTCGTGGCTTGGTGCACGTTACCTTCGGCTGCGCCGGTGGCAGCGAGGGGTCACGGTTTGGTCTGCGCTTCGTCCCGGTCTTCGCGGTGCTTTGCGACCGGTGGTATCGTCAAGTACGTAGTACTGAAGTTGATGCATGTGGTCTAGGCTATGATTGCCCTTTGACGGCGTTTTTGTGCTGTCACGTCGACGCAACGGTGCCAAGGTGTTTGCTGTATCCCCATCACATGTCTGCTCTTGCTCATTTACTTATATCTTGTAAGGTGTTGAAAGACTTCATAGACAGCGAACCAACCGAGGCACTGTGTATCTCTAGCCCACATAGACGCAAGCGCTCATAATACTTACGTGCATATATTCACCTCTATGAACACACACATGTACACCCTATCCCTATGAGCATCTCCGAAAGACTGAGCCGACATATCATCTTGAGATTTTACAAAGTCACTGTAGACGCCTCGTAGTCGAGGGGAACATCTTCTCCCACTGAACGTGCATCGTCGGAAATCTTGAAATAAGTTCAGAATAAATGTAAGCACTAGCATTTGAACATTGATGGGCTGAGGATCAGACCGAGCCTTGAGGGGTGGGGGTGAGAGGGGCATATACCCCGGGCCCCACGCGCCAAGGGGGCCCCCAAAATGCCAAAATATCACGTAATATTCCATGTTATTTTCTCCTTTAATCAAAGATTTCATTCTTTAATCTACTATCCCAAAATAGGTATCCCTTCCTCATTTACCCTGATTTTCTTCCTACTTCGGATAAAGTTGAGAGACGAGACTTGCCTGCTCCTCCGGCGTGCGCCCATCTGTGCTCCCGCATACGTGGCATGATTTGATTGGAACAAAATAAAGCCCGGCCCCATCCCCTTAAAATCATGGGGGAGATGATTAGATTATAAAGGAAAAAAGAGAAAAAGACAGCCGTAGGATGAAATGTGAGTACGGATGGAAGCATGGGGAGGGAGCAGGCAAGCCGGATCCAAAGTTGAGAGCCCGCGCGCAGGTACGATTGATAATATGCCAATTACTATTGTGTGCAATTAATTAGTGGTAGTTATTTCCGTTTAAACAATAGAGGTAGCTATGGAAACATATATCTCATGATTTTGTTCCTTAATCTATGAGAGTACTAACAACCAGATCACACACGGGGTTGGAAGAGAGAGAATGGACCCCCCCCCCTTCCACGCGCTTCTTCTCATGTGCGCCCATGGCGTTGCCTCGAGACAGAGGAGGACTGGGCGGCCGTTGCCTCCCACTCGGTCAACCTAACTTTCTGAGAGAGGCGATTACAAGTTACAAGAAGAGATATTATTAGGGTTATCAATTTTTTTAGTTTGGCAACATGCTGATAGTTGCTATGCAGGATTAAACTAATGTTAATCCATAAGACGAGGACTTCGCGTAATAGATATGCTAACATCAACATGGATGATAACAAAGTGAGTGATCGTGTGCATTTAAATCATCTGCTAGTCTTGACGACGTACCCGTTTTTATTATAGATGATTAGGACCCAAGGAATTAGAAATAATCAACATATTTCTTGTGTTTTTTACGTTTATGTTAAGGGCCTAGAATCTAGTTTCGCCCCGGGCCCCTAAATCTCAAGACCGGCCCTGCTGGGGATACCACTGTCCACCTAACCATCCTGCCATAGGTTGCCACGCTGCGCCAGTGGTATCGTCAAGTATTGAAGTTGATATGCATGTGGTGGTACGGTGCAGTCTAGGCTATGATTGCCTTTTGACGGTGTTTTTGTGCTGTCACGTCGACGCAACAGTTTCAAAGATGTTGTTGTATCTCTATCGCCATCACATGTCTGCTCTGCTTCACTTGCCTATCTTGTAAGGCATTGAAATACTTCATAGGCAAGATGAATGGAAATATTCAGGTTGGAGGTTCACTATCCATGGTGACCATCATTATTAAAAAGAACATAGGAAAGATTTACAGAGAATGGTGTTTAGCTCTCAGCCTCCATAAAGGCTGATTTTTTCATAAACTCAAAATTCAAAAAATTTGGTTTCAAAAAATCTGAAAATTTTGTACTCCCTCCGTCCAGAAATATTTGTCATCAAAATGAATAAAAGAGTATGTATCTAGAAGTATTTTAGTTCTAGATACATCTCTTTTTATCCATTTTGATGACAAGTATTTTCGGACGGATGGAGTACAAGTAAACAATGATGTGAGGGGTATGTGTGTAAAATTTCAGGATGAAATGTGTTGAAATGCGACCTGTACAAAAAATACAAATTCATGGTCCGAAAGGATGGATACTGTCATGTGTTAAAAAGCTCCAGATTTGTTTTTTTTTGCACAACCATTCTTTCGATGTATCTCATCCTAAAAATTTACACACTTATGCATTATGCCTTCATCTATATCTATAACTTTTTCAAAAAAAATTAAAATGTAAAAAAATGAATTTTCACGAATTTTGAATTTTGCATTTGGAGGCCTTCATGGAGCTCGGCCTCCAAAAGCAATTTCCGGGATTTACACTTTGCTTTCTCATTGTACTAGTAAGCTTGCATGTGCAACGCACGTCTCGATCGAAGCATCCTATTAAAATCAAATGAGTATTGAATTCTTAGTTCATATTCTAGAAATTTGGGGAAAAAGAATATCTATAGTGCCTGATGACCCCGCATATCTAAAGGTCAAGTTTAATACAAACCATAAATTATCTTTTGATGATGTCATTTGAAGTTCAAGAAGACCAAAATGATTGTATAGTAAAGATTTCAGGATATCTAATTTTTTTTCTTGTCTGAACTTGAAGGACTTATAATAGGTATAGGTATTGCCCAAGTGAACATGGCTGCAAATTTTTAATAAATATAAAAAAATAGTTGTCCTGGAAAAATTAAATCCATTCCCTCTTGGGTTCGGGCTACATGTTATCCTCACAAGTTGAATTGTTGGGCCTGACTACAACGCCACCAGTGGGAACACGGCGAGCTAGAAGAGTTCGCCAATAGTCAGGACTATTTTGCTCCCATTGTGAGTTTGTCTACCCCAGTCACGAGCGAGACTCTCACCCCAGGCGGCGCCGGTCTCCGACACGACGAGCTATCCGATGGCCAGCCGTTCCTCTTCGGTCCGAGATCGGTGGCCGCGGAGCCGTTCACGGCGAGGGATGTTGAACCTGAGACGATTACCGCTATCTCATCACAGCGGGATGGCAGCAGGAGGGAACGGCGGCCACGGGAAGGGCGAGGAGGGCGCGAAGCGCAGACCGACTCGACGGGTGGGGATTCAATGAATCGCAGGGCAGGCGCGAGCTGCAGGCCGCTGACCGGCAGTGGGCGGACGGACCATCGACGGTGCAGCCGAGGTGGTCCGGAGGGGGCGACAGCGCTATTCGGGATGAAGAGGGGACAAGAGCAGAGAGCGGGGACGCGACGCGTGAATGGTGCGGGGGAGAATCGTGGACCTCGTACTCGACTCGAGACGGTAATTCGAGATGTGTTATGTTATTAATAAGTTTAGTTAAAATTTTTATTTTTATGTTATGACATGAACCGTCGAGGATTGGATTGAATAAATATCATCGTTATGTGGTATGATGTAGCATATTCTGACAAAAGTGAATATTTCATAAAAAAAGATACCGCACTGCCGAGAAGAGTTAAAATATAATAAGTTTAACCGAGGTATGTTGGAAAAAAGATGAAAGAGGACAAAGAAAGTATAAAAAAATTCGAAAAGGATATTGAATTTTATTTTTAGAATTAGGATTGAAATAATTTTGAATTGAAAAACAGTGTTTTAGGAACTGTGGAGCGAACCGCGTAGAAACTGAAACGAAAGCAAAATACATAAAAAGGCACTGATTCATGGTCATAGAAGCGGATAAAAAATGAGGCCATGTATTGTAGTTTGAAGAAGAGAAGTGTTCAGTACAAAACATTTTCGGGCACCGGAAACGACCAGTTGCAATCAGCGAGACGTAAGTGCCGGTGCTCAGCCGAAGCGCCAACTATTAGTGCAGAGTACCCAATTAGGTTGTGGGGCCTGAAGACCCCCGGGCCCCATGATTACCCCCAATGACAGAAATCAACACATGAGGGCAGAGCTACTTGCGGTCAGTCCGACAGTATCGTTAGGGTTTTCGGGCCCGGAAACGGAGAAAATCCAAATACGGGAGCAAGCGAGCCGAGATTTTTGCGTGCGTGCGGGACGCTCATGGTCACTGTGGACGTAAATTGGACAGTTAGCAGAGGGGAACGGAGAAACCTCGAGAGACCAACATAGCACGAGGTCTCCACCGGAAACGAACACTGCACACAGCAGTCCCTCTGAGTTACGGAATGCCACTTTTTGGCAGCGTGGAGGGGGCACTTCTGAGCTGACGAATTGAAAAAAAGAACCATGACGGTCACGGCCAAAAATGAACGAAATGATAGACAAACTGGAAGGTAAATGCAGGTTTGCGTCCAGTCGGCAGTATTTATAGGGGTTTCGCCGAAAAATCTTAGTGCAATTCAAACGATCGGAAACGCAGAATTTGATGCAGTGTTGTCAAGTTTATAAACAATACACAATAACAAATCATACAAATACATAATAATACATATTATGGTAAATGGCGCGTTAGCGCACTAATATGCCGGGAGAAACGCAGCAGGCCAAAATTTGCCTAGAAATTGGTCGACCGAGGGTCTATCCCTTGAGGAATTATTTCCTACTCAGTGTATCATTATTGCCAAGTACGTCGAAATCAGTCGGTGGCATCAAGAGTCAAGCACTCTCCTGTTTGCGATCGTACGCATAGCCCCATGGAAGGAGATTGGAAACACTGATGAACCAAATTAGAACGATAATAGAAGAAGAGAAAACAACCGACAGCGGATGATGGATCGTGGATCCTCCACTGTGTACGCCATGAATGCACCTCAACAGCTGGTGACGGACGTAATGGGAATACACGACACAACCTGGTTGATTCCCACTGACCCGCGAGTACGCTGCGCACGCGTCAGCCAGATGCTATGGGATTACCTTTCCGACGTAATCTCTAAATCTTTACTATTGATGCGTAGATGAAAGAGCGAGTAAAAGTGACCTCTATCCTAGTCTGAAAGAGAAGTCGAGTGAAATATCACGGTAAGCACGAGTGGACGGAACTGACCCTCTTAAGAGTGAGATTCCCAAGTACTGGACATATTCGAACTCCCATGAACATCTATTAAAGCTGCATCACCGCGTCTGAGAATCCGGTAGCAAAGAGAGAGAAGCCAATCTGAGGGCGTATGATAAGTAGAAAAGAGAATGACAATGAAGAGAAGGAACAAGCGTGGGCCATTTGATCTACAAGACATAGAAAATATTTTTAGACTAAGTTCATGGATAATTAAGTTCATCTTATGAACTCCCACTTAGATAGACATCCCTCTAGTCATCTAAGTGATTACATGATCCGAGTGAACTAGGCCGTGTCCGATCATCACGTGAGACGGACTAGTCAACGTCGGTGAACATCTTCATGTTGATCGTATCTTCTATACGACTCATGCTCGACCTTTCGGTCTACTGTGTTCCGAGGCCATGTCTGTACATGCCAGGCTCGTCAAGTTAACCCTAAGTGTTTTGCATGTGTTCCGAGGCCATGTCTGTACATGCTAGGCTCGTCAACACCCGTTGTATTTGAACGTTAGAATCTAACACCCGATCATCACGTGGTGCTTCGAAACACGAACTGTCGCAACGGTGCACAGTTAGGGGAGAACACTTCTTGAAATTGTTGTAAGGGATCATCTTATTTACTACCGTCGTTCTAAGCAAATAAGATGCATAAACATGATAAACATCACATGCAATCAAATAATAGTGACATGATATGGCCAATATCATATAGCTCCTTTGATCTCCATCTTGAGGCTCCATGATCATCATCGTCACCGGCATGACACCATGATCTCCATCATCGTGTCTCCATGAAGTTGTCTCGTCATCTATTACTTCTACTACTACAGCTAACGGTTAGCAATAAAGTAAAGTAATTACATGACGTTTATGTTGACACGTAGGTCATAAATAAATAAAGACAACTCCTATGGCTCTTGCCGGTTGTCATACTCATTGACATGCAAGTCGTGATTCCTATTACAAGAACATGATCAATCTCATACATCACATATATCATTCATCACATCCTTTGGCCATATCACATCACATAGCATACCCTGCAAAAACAAGTTAGACGTCCTCTAATTGTTGTTTGCATGTTTTACGTGGCTGCTATGGGTTTCTAGCAAGAACGTTTCTTACCTACGCAAAGACCACAACGTGATATGCCAATTGCTATTTACCCTTCATAAGGACCCTTTTCATCGAATCCGATCCGACTAAAGTGGGAGAGACAGACACCCGCCAGCCACCTTATGCAACTAGTGCATGTTTGTCGGTGGAACCGGTCTCACGTAAGAGTACGTGTAAGGTTGGTCCGGGCCGCTTCATCCCACGATGCCGCCGAATCAAGATAAGACTAGTAACGGCAAGCATATTGAACAAAATCAACGCCCACAACTACTTTGTGTTCTACTCGTGCATAGAAACTACGCATAGACCTAGCTCATGATGCCACTGTTGGGGAACGTAGCATAAATTAAAAATTTTCCTACGTGTCACCAAGATCTATCTATGGAGTCATCTAGCAACGAGGGAGGAGTGGATCTACATACCCTTGTAGATCGCGCGCGGAAGCGTTCAAGAGAACGGGGTTGATGGAGTCGTACTCGTCGTGATCCAAATCACCGATGATCCTAGCGCCGAACGAACGGCACCTCCGCGTTCAACACACGTACGGAACGGAGACGTCTCCCATGCCTTGATCCAGCAAGGAGGAGGGAGAGGTTGATGGAGATCCAGCAGCACGACGGCGTGGTGGAAGTAGCGGGATTCCAACAGGGCTTCGCTAAGCGCTGCGGGAGGAAGAAGATGTGTCACGGGAGGGAGAGGGAGGCGCCAGGCCTTAGATTGGTTTGCTCCTCCTTTTCCCCACTATATATAGGGCCAAGGGAGAGGGGGAGGCGCAGCCCTTGCCCCTTCCTCCAAGGAAGGGTGTGGCCAAGGGTGGGGAGCAGTCCATCCTCCCCAAGGCACCTCGGAGGTGCCTTCCCCTTGTAGGACTCTCCCCTTTTTTTTCTCTCTTGGCGCATGGGCCTCTTGGGGCTGGTGCCCTTGGCCCATATGGGCCAAGGCACACCCCCTACAGCCCATGTGGCCCCCGGGGTAGGTGGCCCCACCCGGTGGGCCCCCGGGACCCTTCCGGTGGTCCCGGTACAATACCGATGACCCCGAAACTTGTCCCGATGGCCGAAATAGCACTTCCTATATATAATTCTTTACCTCCGGACCATTCCGGAACTCCTCGTGACGTCCGGGATCTCATCCGGGACTCCGAACAACTTTCGGGTTACCGCATACTAATATCTCTATAACCCTAGCGTCACCGAACCTTAAGTGTGTAGACCCTACGGGTTCGGGAGACATGCAGACATGACCGAGACGACTCTCCGGTCAATAACCAACAGCGGGATCTGGATACCCATGTTGGCTCCCACATGTTCCACGATGATCTCATCGGATGAACCACGATGTCAAGGACTTAATCAATCCCGTATACAATTCCCTTTGTCTAGCGGTATTGTACTTGCCCGAGATTCGATCGTCGGTATCCCTATACCTTGTTCAATCTCGTTACCGGCAAGTCTCTTTAATCGTTCCATAACACATCATCCCGTGATCAACTCCTTGGTCACATTGCGCATATGATGATGTCCTACCGAGTGGGCCCAGAGATACCTCTCCGCTTACACGGAGTGACAAATCCCAGTCTCGATTCGTGCCAACCCAACAGACACTTTCAGAGATACCTGTAATGCACCTTTATAGTCACCCAGTTACGTTGTGACGTTTGGCACACCCAAAGTACTCCTATGGTATCCGGGAGTTGCACAATCTCATGGTCTAAGGAAATGATACTTGACATTGGAAAAGCTTTAGCATACGAACTACATGATCTTGTGCTAGGCTTAGGATTGGGTCTTGTCCATCACATCATTCTCCTAATGATGTGATCCCGTTATCAACGACATCCAATGTCCATGGTTAGGAAACCGTAACCATCTTTTGATCAACGAGCTAGTCAACTAGAGGCTTACTAGGGACATGGTGTTGTCTATGTATCCACACATGTATCTGAGTTTCCTATCAATACAATTATAACATGGATAATAAACGATTATCATGAACAAGGAAATATAATAATAACTAATTTATTATTGCCTCTAGGGTATATTTCCAACAGTCTCCCACTTGCACTAGAGTCAATAATCTAGTTCACATCGATATGTGATTAACACTCAAGGTCACATCCCCATGTGACTAACACCCAAGAGTTTACTAGAGTCAATAATCTAGTTCACATTTACCATGTGATTAACACTCGATGAGTTCTGGGTTTGATCATGTTTTGCTTGTGAGAGAGGTTATAGTCAACGGGTCTGAACCTTTCAGATCCGTGTGTGCTTCACAAATCTCTATGTCATCTCCTAGATGTAGCTACCACGTTCTATTTGGAGCTAATCCAAATAACTGTTCTACTTGGAGCTATTCTAAATTGTTGCTCCATTATATGTATCCGGTATCTCTACTCAGAGCTATCCGGATAGGTGTTAAGCTTGCATCGACGTAACTCTTTACGACGAACTCTTTTACCACCTCCATAATCGAGAAAATTCCTTAGTCTACTAGCTACTAAGGATAACTCTTGTACCCCTTGACTGACTCATGGCAAGGCACATTTCAAGTGCGGTACACAGCATAGCATACTGTAGAGCCTATGTCTTAAGCATAGGGGACGACCTTCGTCCTTTCTCTCTATTCTGCCGTGGTCGAGCTTTAAGTCTTAACTTCATACCTTACAACTCAGGCAAGAACTCCTTCTTTGACTGATCCATCTTGAACAACTTCAAGATCATGTCAAGGTATGTGCTCATTTGAAAGTACCATTAAGCGTTTTGATCTATCCTTATAGATCTTGATGCTCAATGCTCAAGTAGCTTAATCCAGGCTTTCCATTGAAAAACACTTTCCAAATAACCCTATATGCTTTCCAGAAATTCTACATCATTTCTGATCCATAACATATACTCATCAGAAATTCTATAGTGCTCCCACTCACTTCTTTGGAAATACAAGTTTCTCATAAACTTTGTATAAACCCAAAATCTTTGATCATCTCATCAAAGTGTACATTCCAACTCCGAGATGCTCACTCCAGTCCTCAGAAGGATTGCTGGAGCTTTGCATCCTTATTAGCATCTTTTCAGGATTGACAAAACCTTTCGGTTGTATCACATACAACCTTTCCTCAAGAAAATCGTCGAGGAAACAATGTTTTGACATCCTATCTGCAAGATTTTATAAATAATGCAGTGACTGCTAATATAATTCCAACAGATTCTTAGCATCGCTACGGGTGAGAAAGTCTCATCGTAGTCAACTCCTTGAACTTGTCGGAAAACATCTTAACGACAAGTCGAGCTTTCTTAATGGTGACATTTACCATCATTGTCCGTCTTCCTTTTAAAATCCATCTACACTCAACAGCCTTACGACCATCAAGTAGTTCTTCCAAAGTCTACACTTTGTTTTCATACATGGATCCTCTCTCGGATTATATGGCCTCAAGCCATTTATCGGAATCCAAGCCCACCATCGCTTCTCCATAGCTCGTAGGTTCATTGTTGTCTAGCAACATGACTTCCAAGACAGGATTACATACCACTCTGAAGTAGTACGTATCCTTGTTATCCCACGAGGTTTGGGAGTGACTTGATCCGAAGTCTCATGATCAATATCATAAGCTTCCACTTCAATTGGTGTAGGTGCCATAGGAACGACTCTTTGTGCCCTGCTATACACTAGTTGAAGTGACGGTTCAATAACCTCATCAAGTCTCCACCATCCTCCCACTCAATTCTTTCGAGAGAAACTTTTCCTCGAGAAAGGACCCGATTCTAGAAACAATCCCTTATTGCTTTCGAATCTAAGACAGGAGGTATACCCAACTATTTTGGGTGTCCTGTGAAGATGCATTTATCCGCTTTGGGTTCGAGATTATCAGCCTGAAACTTTTTCACATAAGCATCGCAGCCCCAAACTTTTAAGAAATGACAGCTTAGGTTTCTCTAAACCATAGTTCATACGGTGTCATCTCATCGGAATTACGTGGTGCCCTATTTAAAGTGAATGTGGTTGTCTTTAATGCTTTAACCCATAAACTATTGTGGTAATTCGATAAGAGACATCATGGTATGCATCATATCCAATAGGGCGCAGTTATGATGTTCGGACACACCATCACACTATGGTGTTCCAGGCTGTATTAGTTGTGAAACAATTTCCACAATGTCTTAATTCTGTGCCAAACTCGTAATTCAGATATTCATCTCTATGATCATATCATAGATCTTTTATCCTCTTGTCACGACGATCTTTCAACTTCACACTGAAATTACTTGAACCTTTCAATAATTCAGACTCGTGATTCATCAAGTAAATGTACTCAACATCTACTCAAATCATCTGTGAAGAAAGAACATAACGATATCCACTACATGCCTCAGCACCCATTGGACTGCACACATCAAAATGTATTACTTCCAACAATTTGCTTTCTAGTTCCATTTTACTGAAATCGAGGCTTTCAGTCATCTTGCCCATGTGGTATGATTTGCATGCCTCAAGTGATTCAAAATCAAGTGAGTCCAAACGGTCCATTTGCATGGAGTTTTCTTCATGCATACACACCAATAGACATGGTTCGCATGTCTCAAACTTTTCAAAAATGAGTGAGTCCAAAGATCCATCAACATGGAGCTTCTTCATGCGTTTTATACCGATATGACTTACGTGGCAGTGCCACAAGTAGGTGGTACTATCATTACTATCTTTTGGCATGAACATGTGTATCACTACGATCGAGATTCGATAAACCATTCATTTCAGGTGTAAGACCATTGAAGGTATTATTCAAATAAACAGAGTAACCATTATTCTCTTTAAATGAATAACCGTATTGCGATAGACATAATCCAATCATGTCTATGCTCAACGCAAACACCAAACTCGATGGTAGAGGGAGCTTGCGATGCTTGATCATATCAACATTGGAAACACTTCCAACACATATCGTCAGCTCACCTTTAGCTAGTCTCCATTTATTCCGTAGCTTTTATTTCGAGTTACTAACACTTAGCAACCGAACCGGTATCTAATACCCTGGTGCTACTAGGAGTACTAGTAAAGTACACATCAACACAATGTATATCCAATATACTTCTATCGACCTTGCCAGCCTTCTCATCTACCAAGTATCTACGGTAATTCTGCTCCAGTGGTTTGTTCCCCTTATTACAGAAGCACTTAGTCTCGGGTTTGGGTTCAACCTTGGGTTTCTTCACTAGAGCAGCAGCTGAATTGCCGTTTCATGAAGTATCCCTTCTTGCCCTTGCCCTTCTTGAAACTAGTGGTTTCACCAACTATCAACAATTGATGCTCCTTCTTGATTTCTACTTTTGTGGTGTCAAACATCGCGAATATCTCAAGGATCATCATATATGTCCCTGATATATTATAGTTCATCACGAAGCTCTAGCAGCTTGGTGGTAATGACTTCGGAGAAACATCACTATCTTATCTGGAAGATCAACTCCCACTTGATTCAAGTGATTGTTGTACTCAGACAATCTGAGCACAAGCTCAACAATTGAGCTTTTCTCCCTTAGTTTGCAGGCTAAGAAAATCGTCGGAGGTCTTATACCTCTTGACGTGGGCACGAGCCTGAAATTCCAATTTCAGCCCTCAAAACATCTCATATGTTTTGTGACGTTTCAAAAACATCTTTGGTGCCTCAACTCTAAACCGTTTAACTGAACTATCATGTAGTTATCAAAACGTGTATGTCAGATGTTCGCAACATCCACACACAACGTTCGAGGTTCAGCACACTGAGCGGTGCATTAAGGACATAAGCCTTCTATGAAGCAATGAGGACAATCCTCAGTTTACGGACCTAGTCCGCATAATTGCTACTATCAACTTTCAACTAAATTTTCTCTAGGAACATATCTAAACAGTAGAACTAAAGCGCGAGCTATGACATAATTTGCAAAATCCTTTTGACTATGTTCAGGATAATTAAGTTCATCTTATGAACTCCCACTCAGATAGACATCCCTCTAGTCATCTAAGTGATTACATGATCCGAGTCAACTAGGCCGTGTCCGATCATCACGTGAGACGGACTAGTCAACATCGGTGAACATCTTCATGTTGATCGTATCTTCTATACGACTCATGCTCGACCTTTCGGTCTACTGTGTTCCGAGGCCATGTATGTACATGCTAGGCTCGTCAAGTTAACCCTAAGTGTTTTGCATGTGTTCCGAGGCCATGTCTGTACATGCTAGGCTCGTCAACACCCGTTGTATTTGAACGTTAGAATCTAACACCCGATCATCACGTGGTGCTTCGAAACACGAACTGTCGCAACGGTGCACAGTTAGGGGAGAACACTTCTTGAAATTGTTGTAAGGGATCATCTTATTTACTACCGTCGTTCTAAGCAAATAAGATGTATAAACATGATAAACATCACATGCAATCAAATAATAGTGACATGATATGGCCAATATCATATAGCTCCTTTGATCTCCATCTTGGGGCTCCATGATCATCATCGTCACCGGCATGACACCATGATCTCCATCATCATGATCTCCATCATCGTGTCTTCATGAAGTTGTCTCGTCATGTATTACTTCTACTACTACAGCTAACGGTTAGCAATAAAGTAAAGTAATTACATGACGTTTATGTTGACACGCAGGTCATAAATAAATAAAGACAACTCCTATGGCTCCTGCTGGTTGTCATACTCATCGACATGCAAGTCGTGATTCCTATTACAAGAACATGATCAATCTCATACATCACATATATCATTCATCACATCCTTTGGCCATATCACATCACATAGCATACCCTGCAAAAACAAGTTAGACGTCCTCTAATTGTTGTTTGCATGTTTTACGTGGCTGCTATGGGTTTCTAGCAAGAACGTTTCTTACCTACGCAAAGACCACAACGTGATATGCCAATTGCTATTTACCCTTCATAAGGACCCTTTTCATCGAATCCGATCCGACTAAAGTGGGAGAGACAGATACCCGCCAGCCACCTTATGCAACTAGTGCATGTTTGTCGGTGGAACCGGTCTCACGTAAGAGTACGTGTAAGGTTAGTCCGGGCCGCTTCATCCCACGATGCCGCCGAATCAAGATAAGACTAGTAACGGCAAGCATATTGAACAAAATCAACGCCCACAACTACTTTGTGTTCTACTCGTGCATAGAAACTACGCATAGACCTAGCTCATGATGCCACTGTTGGGGAACGTAGCATAAATTAAAAATTTTCCTACGTGTCACCAAGATCTATCTATGGAGTCATCTAGCAACGAGGGAGGAGTGGATCTACATACCCTTGTAGATCGCGCGCGGAAGCGTTCAAGAGAACGGGGTTGATGGAGTCGTACTCGTCGTGATCCAAATCACCGATGATCCTAGCGCCGAACGGACGGCACCTCCGCGTTCAACACACGTACGGAACGGAGACGTCTCCCATGCCTTGATCCAGCAAGGAGGAGGGAGAGGTTGATGGAGATCCAGCAGCACGACGGCGTGGTGGAAGTAGCGGGATTCCAACAGGGCTTCGCTAAGCGCTGCGGGAGGAGGGAGATGTGTCACGGGAGGGAGAGGGAGGCGCCAGGCCTTAGGTTGGTTTGCTCCTCTTTTCCCCACTATATATAGGGCCAAGGGAGAGGGGGGAGGCGCAGCCTTGCCCTTCCTCCAAGGAAGGGTGCGGCCAAGGGGAGGAGTCCTCCCCAAGGCACCTCGGAGGTGCCTTCCCCTTTAGGACTCTTCCTTTCTATCTCTTGGCGCATGGGCCTCTTGGGGCTGGTGCCCTTGGCCCATATAGGCCAAGGCGCACCCCCTACAGCCCATGTGGCCCCCGGGCCGGTGGACCCCCGGGACCCTTCCGGTGGTCCCGGTACAATACCGGTGACCCCGAAACTTGTCCCGATGGCCGAAATGAGACTTCCTATATATAATTCTTTACTCGGACCATTCCGGAACTCCTCGTGACGTCCGGGATCTCATCCGGGACTCCGAACAACTTTCGGGTTACCGCATACTAATATCTCTATAACCCTAGCGTCACCGAACCTTAAGTGTGTAGACCCTACGGGTTCGGGAGACATGCAGACATGACCGAGACGACTCTCCGGTCAATAACCAACAGCGGGATCTGGATACCCATGTTGGCTCCCACATTTCCACGATGATCTCATCGGATGAACCACGATGTCAAGGACTTAATCAATCCCGTATACAATTCCCTTTGTCTAGCGGTAATACTTGCCCGAGATTCGATCGTCGGTATCCCGATACCTTGTTCAATCTCGTTACCGGCAAGTCTCTTTACTCGTTCCGTAACACATCATCCCGTGATCAACTCCTTGATCACATTGTGCACATTATGATGATGTCCTACCGAGTGGGCCCAGAGATACCTCTCCGTTACACGGAGTGACAAATCCCAGTCTCGATTCGTGCCAACCCAACAGACACTTTCGGAGATACCGTAGTGTACCTTTATAGCCACCAGTTACGTTGTGACGTTTGGTACACCCAAAGCATCCTACGGTATCCGGGAGTTGCACAATCTCATGGTCTAAGGAAATGATACTTGACATTAGAAAAGCTTTAGCATACGAACTACACGATCTTGTGCTAGGCTTAGGATTGGGTCTTGTCCATCACATCATTCTCCTAATGATGTGATCCCGTTATCAACGACATCCAATGTCCATGGTCAGGAAACCGTACCATCTATTGATCAACGAGCTAGTCAACTAGAGGCTTACTAGGGACATGGTGTTGTCTATGTATCCACACATGTATGTGAGTTTCCTATCAATACAATTATAGCATGGATAATAAACGATTATCATGAACAAGGAAATATAATAATAATCAATTTATTATTGCCTCTAGGGCATATTTCCAACAAGCTTAGCATATGATCGTTCAATTTATTGCTACTGCTTTCTTAATGTCAAATACATATTCCTTCGACCATGAGATCATGCAACTCCCGGATACCGGAGGAATACCTTGTGTGCTATCAAATGTCACAACGTAACTGGGTGATCATAAAGGTGCTCTACAGGTATCTCTGAAGGTGTCTCTTGAGTTGGCGTGAATCGAGATTGGGATTTGTCACTCCGTATGACGGAGAGGTATCTCTGGGCCCTCTTGATAATACACATCACAAGAAGCTTGCAAGCAAAGTGACTGAGGAGTTAGTTGCAAGATGATGTATTATGGAACGAGTAAAGAGACTTGCCGGTGATGAGATTGAACTAGGTATGGAGATACCAAGGATCGAATCTCGGGCAAGTAACAGCGGTAGACAAAGGGAATTACATATGTTGTCATAAAGGTTCGACCGATAAAGATCTTCGTAGAATATGTAGGAACCAATATGGGCATCCAAGTCCCGCTATTGGTTATTGGCCGGAGAAGCATCTCGGTCATGACTACATCATTCTCGAACCCATAGGGTCTACACGCTTAATGTTCGTTGACGATATAGTATTATATGAGTTATGTGAATTGGTGACCGAATGTTGTTCGGAGTCCCGGATAAGATCACGGACATGATGAGGAGCTCCAGAATGGTCCGGTGGTAAAGATTGATATATAGGACAATACTATTTGGTCTCCGGAAAGGTTTCAGAATGCACTGGAGTTTTATCGGAGTGCTGGAAGGGGTTCCGGGAAGTTACTGGGCCTAACAGGCCAAAGGGAGGGGAGCACACCAGCCCACGAGGGTTGGCGCGCCCCCAACCTGGACGCTGGCCTTGTAAAGGAAAGAGGGGCTGGCCCCCTCCTGCCTTTTCTCCATGCAAGGGACAAAGAGAAGTGGAGGCGCCCTAGGCCAGTTGTCCCCCTTTCCTTCCCCACGCACGGCATAAAAGAGATTTTCGATGTCACCAACGAACTGCATAAAAGAGATTTTCGATGTCGGCGAACATATCTCAAGTATTCCAGAATTGCAACGATAAAATTATGATGACAACACCTCAGAGCTCAACTCCCCGGGACACTTCCACTAAACCCCTGACAGGAGGCACCAAGACAATGTTCTCATCATAAGCCATCGGAACGATTCCAAGATACTCGCGTGATCCTAAAAAAATTTAGTGAAATTTGAGAAGAGAAGAGTCAAAACTCTACGTCAGGATGCCTTACCAGAGCGATGAGGAGACTGGGAAGTAAAAAAGAATTCCTAACCTCTCCGATATATAATTCCTAAAGACCCAAAACTTTTTTCTAGACACAACTCGGCCGCTAAAACGATCAAGCAATGGGGCTCCTAAGGTCGGGGAAGGCTCTGATTACCAACTTGTAACACCCTCGATCCGACTATAGCTCCCACGTGTCGAGGCACGACTTAGAGACATAATCGCATTGAAGGCATATGTCGCAAGTTAGGCAATCTTCACAACATCCCATGTAATATAAATAATAAAGGGGAGATAACATGGTTGGCTTACACTCGCCACGTCAATCAAGGACATAAATAACATTACATCATCCAAAAACTCCTGGCCCGACTACGGCACCAAAATAAAAGATAACCCAACATGCGACAATGGTCCCGTTCACCCCCAACTGGGCACCACTACTGATCATCGGGAAAGGAAACATAGTAACGTTGAGAGTCTTCGTCGAACTCCCACTTGAGCTCGTACGCGTCTCCTGGAGCGGAATCATCAGGCCCTGCATCTGGTGTAATAGTAATATGTGAGCCACAGGGACTCAGCAATCTCGCACCCTCGCGATCAAGACTATTTAAGCTTATAGGTAAGGCAAGGTAAATATAGGTGGAGCTGCAGCAAGTGACTAGCATATATGGTGGCTAACTTATTCGCAAAAGAGAGCGACAAGAGGAGGCAAAGCGCGAGCGAGAAACTAGAGAACAACCTACGCCAACATTACTCCAATACCGTGTCCACTTTCCGAACTCCGCCGAGAAGAGGCCATCACGGTAACACACTCAGTTGATTCATTTTAATTAAGTTAAGGTTCAAGTTATCTACAACCGGACATTAACAAATTCCCATGTGCCCATAACCGCGGGCACGGCTTTAGAAAGTTCAAATCCCTGCAGGGGAGTCCCAACTTAGCCCATGGCAAGCTCTCAGGGTCAACGAAGGAATAGACCTCCTCCCAAGACGTTACGATCAGACTCGGTATCTCGGTAATTCAAGACACTTCGACAGGTTAAAACAAGACCAGCAACACCGCCCGAATGTGCCGACAAATCCCGATAGGAGCTTCACATATCTATTTCTCAGGGCACACTCAGATTGTCCTAGGTACGGGTAGGCCAGCCCAGAGTTGCCCCTGGTGGCCACCGATAGCTGACAGGTGGACCAACACTCAGAGGAGCACTGGCCCGGGGGGGTTAAAATAATGATGACCCTTGAGTCTGCAGAACCCAAGGGAAAGAAAAGGCTAGGTGGCAAATGGTAAAACCAAGGTTGGGCATTGCTGGAAAAGCTTTAATCAAGGCAAACTATCAAGGGGTTCCCATTATAACCCAACCGCGTAAGGAACGCAAAAATCCGGGAACATAACACCGATATGACGGAAAACTAGGGCGGCAAGAGTGGAACAAAACACTAGGCGAGAGGCCGAGCCTTCCACCCTTTACCAAGTATATAGATGCATTAAGATAACATAGCAATATAATGATATCCCAACAAGTAAATAAAAGATGTTCCAACAAGGAACGGCCTCCAATCTTCACCTGCAACTAGCAACGCTATAAGAGGGGCTAAGCAAAGCGGTAACATAGCCAATCAACGGTTTTCTAGGACAAGGTGGGTTAGAGGTTTGACATGGAAAAATGGGAGGCTTGCAAGCAAGTGGTAGGCATCGTAGCATTGGCATAGCAAAAGAGCGAGCAAACTAGCATAGCAAAGATAGTAGTGATTTCGAGGGTATGATCATCTTGCCTGCACAGTTGGCAGAGTTGACTGGATCCTCAAAAGCAAACTCAACGGGCTCCTCGTTAGCGAACTCGTCTCCCGGCTCTACTCAAACAAGACAAACAAGCAACAAGGATACAATCAACCACGTGCAAACTCAAATAACGCAATGCAAAGATGGTATGCTATGCGGAATGCGATGCGGGATGCAAAATGCAAGATATGACAGGAAATGCATGAACCTGGACTCAACTTGGAAAACCAAGTGTTCCACTGGAAAGATGAGATGAAATCGCTTGAAAATGATATAAGGAACGCCGGAATCGGAGTTACGGTTTGGAAATGGCAACCGATTCAAAAATGACACCGGTCAGCGATTTACAGCAAGTAGGCATCTCAATGCAATGAGATGAACATGCTATAGCACCCAAACATGACAAAAAAATACATGGAAGGGATGCACACAATATTCTTAACAAAAGTCTAGCACTGAGCTACGGCCAATTCATCCGTTAACAGGTTCAAACAAGCATGGCAAAAATGCATATGACAAACAGATCTCAGACTTAGTGAAATTAACACTTGTCTGGAATTTCAGATCAGGTAGCCCTCTTTGTAGCATGAAAAGTACATGCTACAGGACCTGAACATGGCAAAGAAAGCATGGCATGGAGCTACCCAAAGAGCTTAACAAAAGTCCCTTAGTGACCTTGAGCCAACAGGGATCAGAAAATACAATTGCAAGCACGTGAACATAGCAAAAACATAATCAGTTTTCAGACTTGGTGAAAACTGGCACATGCTGAAATATAACCCAAGTAGGCATATTTACGAGCTTGATGCACTCACTACAGTGCAAGTCATGGAAATACAAGCATACACCCATCAAGAAGGCACAAAATTCAAGCTAGACATGGTAAGAACAATGGCATAGCAAGCACGGATCAACTACAACAACATCGGCAAAATTGCAAACAAGTTGACAATCTGCCCAGATTCACGAAGTAGCAAAAGTAGAGCTCGATTGACTCAAGCTAGGATGCTCCATAAATGCAAACAAAGACATGGATGTATAGACAACTACAATATTAACAAAACATCCTTACTGATCATCCTCAAAATAGGCACGGATCACTAGGAAACAACAAGAACATATGGCATCATGAGATAAACAGCTCCAGGACTTAGTGAAATCACTAAGTCCCTGAAAATAGAATTATCAAGTGCACCACTTTGCAAGCTTGCACAAGTCACTACACACATCACAAAAATACATGGGTTGCACCTCTGGAGAGATGGAAAAACTCTTAACAAAACATATGTAGAACTCATGGGCATAGCATGCACACATTAATCATGGCAAAAATGACAAAAGTGCTAAACGGAGTAGCAGATCTGACAATTAACTCAAGTAGCCCTATTCTAACAGCATTTCTGGCATCAAGATGAGCTCCAATGAAAATGATGCAATGGAATGAAATGATGTACTCTCTGAGATGAACATTTTGATATGCTATATGCATGAATCGGAGCTACGGATGCAAAGTTACGAGGCTACGAACATGTGCATATGGACTGAGAATATCAGGGACTTGGTAAAAAAACCCAGATCTAGGGTTTGACCGGCGCGGAATCCGAGGCGGGGCCGGCGCGCACTGTTCACACCGGAGTTCGTCGCCGACGTCGCCGGAGTGGAGAGGAGAGGTCGGGCCGGGGCCGGCGGTGGCGGCCGGAGGCGGCGGCCGGGCGAGGCGGCGGCGGCGTGAGGCGGCAGTGGCGCGAGGCGCGAGGCGGCGGCCGGGAGGCGGTGGCGCGCGGGCCGGGAGGTGGCGGCGCAGCGGCTCGGGCCGCGAGGGCCCTCCCTGGGCCTGGCGGGCCGCGGCGGCGGGGACGGTGGCTGTGGCCACATGGCGGCGCGGGAGAGGCTGGGCGCAGCGGAGCGGACGCGGCTGGTCCGTCCCGGACACGTCCGGCGGCGGCGGTGGATGGATCTAGGGTTAGGGGAAGAGTGAAACCGCGAATTTGAAGGAGGGGGTCTATATATAGGGATAGAGCGATCTAGGAGAGTCCAAATGAGGTGCGGTTTTCGGCCACGCGATCGTGATCGAACGATCTAGATGATGGAGCAGAGTTAGGTGGGTTTTGGGCCAAATTGGAGGGGTGTTGGGCTGCAACACACACGAGGCCTTTTCGGTCCCTCGGTTAACCGTTGGAGTATCAAACGAAGTCCAAATGGTACGAAACTTGACCGGCGGTCTACCGGTAGTAAACCAAGGCCGCTTGGCAAGTCTCGGTCCAATCCGGAAATGTTTAATCTCACACACGAAAGAAAGCTAGAAATGACCACCGGAGGAGAACGAAGCGCCGGAATGCAAAACCGACAACGGGGAAAATGCTCGAATGCATGAGATGAACACGTAGAACAATGCACATGATGACATGATAAGAGATGCATGACAACGAGAACAACACATGGAGACAAAAACCCAAACCCGAGGAAATAAATATAACTTAATGCCGGAAACGGCAAGAGTTGGAGTAAAAATTGGGAAAGTTACATCCGGGGTGTTACACATGGGACATGCCAGCACCATGTGCATCCACACATATAAATGGGTGATGCAGAGTATGTAGCGAAGCAACATATCTGTGTTGGTCCCATATTTGTTCTCTTTGAAACTTTTTCCGATGTGAGGGCAGCAAATCTAGTCCTGCACAAACTACCAAACACCCCAGTTTCTTTCCCTTTTCAACATAGAGTTGGGTTCCTTACAGACGTGTGTACTGGGTTACCCCCTTTTTCCCTTTTCGACCAAAAAAGCGGCTGGATAGCTAGTCTATACTACTTTCCCTCCGTCCTTTCCTCATTGAACCACGTCCTAGATTCATCCTCCACCCCACGGCACTCTTCTTTCCTCTTTGAACCAAGACCTAGATTCGACTACAGAATCGAAAAAGATCAGCATGCAACTAAACCAATGACGGTTTCAAAGAAACTTATAACTTAGGGTCATCGGGATGTGGCAAGGCGTGCGGTGGGAGGTCGGATCTGCCCACACTACGTGCGACAGCGAGGAAGAAGGGGTCGGTGGCGCTCCCGCACAGGCACTGGGTGAAAGAGAAAAGCGCAGCCGGCAGTGGATTGCAACCAAGGTGAACTGACATGGATTAATACTAACGAATAACATTTAATTGAACTAAATTGTTGGTATGAGTATCATTAAATAGCATTTTTATAGTAAAATGGGGCAAGACTCTCTCTTTGTGTGGTGTGAATAGTTTTCTTTTTTTAGTTTTCTTTTTGGTTGAGATAAGTGCCAATTGATTTGGTACGTACAAGTACAATATTACTAATTAGTCTTGTCCCTAAAATTCAACCCGTGCCTTGTTATATCCCGAAAATTCATATATTGTGCTCCCAAAGCTGGGGCCTTGACAACCCGCGCCTTGCTATCCCGAAATTACAACACGCGCGAAAACTCCCTCCAGCTGCCAAATCCCGACATGCGAAATCCCCCTTCTAACCTTGCACCGAAAGGGCCGCTAGTTCAAATCGGTGCGGGGTACTTTTGTAACACACCCTACATTTTGGACAAGCGCGTCCCTAAGTCATGGTTCACCCCCTCCCATCGCCTCCTTTTTGCCATTCGAAATCCCAGGCCGCCATAACCTCTCCGCTCCAACCGTGAAACCCCACCCTCCTTTGTCCGCCACCTCACCGCTGCCCAGCCGGAGCCTCTTCCGCGATGACGTCGTCCACCGCAATAGCTCGACGTCCCTTGTCCACCTCCCCGGATGAGGATCCGTCGTCCATCTCCTCATCCCGCCGGATCAGCGGCCCCGTCCTCCACCTCCAAGGAGTTGCTCCGACGATCACCTCGTCTATCGCGACTGCTCCATCCCACAACGCCGCCTTAACCTGCTCCACCGTAACCGCAGCATCCTCACCGACTCCTCGGACGAAGCCGAGGCCTACTCGGCGCCACCAAAGAGGTTGTACACTCATCGCATCACACCTTCTCCTTAGCTCGACCTCCCGACACCAATGGTGCTCCATCCCGCACCCCCATGGAGTGGCTACCTTGAAGCCGGCGCTGCGGGCAACATCTCCATGGTGGCTCTCCCCAGTGCGAGGCCCCTTCGGCGGTGGCATCCATACCAGCCGGGTCTGCTGCTGCTGCTCTGGCTCTCACTCACTCGCTCGCTCGCGCTACTGCTGCTCCAGCTCTTGTTGGATCGCTCACTCGCCCAGCTGCTGCAGTTCCATCTCTCGCTTGCTCGCTTGCGCTGCTGCTGCTACTCTCCCCCTCACTTGTGCTGCTGCTCTGCTCCGATTTAGCTACACTTCAGTCGACTAAATCGACTTTTGGGTCAGTCGATTTTTAGGCGGGGCTCGCCGGAGTTAAGGAAGAACCACCCGCAGCGGGGACGGGGGCTCGCCATAGAGGTACCCCACTATCTATCTTAGGGGTCAGGGTGGGGACGGGGCGGACCGACGGAGGGGAGTTGTTTTGGGGCTACGAGGCGGCGCTGGGGCCAGCGGTTCCGCCGGTGGTGGCTGGCGGCTCAGGGGGTGCAGGTTTAAGATGAACTGCAGGCCCTCCCTAAACGACATGTCAAGTGCCTCTTTGCTATCATTGCGTTCAGTTTCGACAGTATCACTCAGATTCCACAGTAAATTTCAGTTTCGACAGTTAAGTTCAGAGTCAACGGTTTTTACCTCATCTTTTGTAGTCAGGTGGTTTTTGGTGATGTAAATTTCACATCTATTTTACATCATATATTGGAGATGCTATTAGAATCCCACTTGAGATTGACGATGTCTGTCTTGTGCTGCTTCAGCCTTGACGTCTTACGGCTCACCGGGGCTGCTCCAACTACAGAACGATCCATCACAACAAAGCAGTGCCCTGGACGCTGTCTACAGATTCCTCAGATCTTCCTCCACACCTCCGACAGCCACCTCTGCCTCAACTGCTTCAGCGACCAACCCAATGATGCTGAGGTCGACACGGCTACGGCAAAGAGGTTGTACACTTGCTGCATCACTTATTACTATACATTCATGTCGATCCATTAGCGCTATTTTGGTTCAACGGAAAAACATAGCAATAGGGAATTTTCCAATGGCACTCTACTATTCAATTATTCATGCATTTTATTGAAAGGAATGAAGCAAAACATCCACCTGGACCTACTTTTCAAAATCCTATGCATGAAAACAAGACCAAGTGCATTAGTGGCAGAATAACATTCTAACTGTACACGCATTCATATGGTTTCACTTTATTTTGGCCATGTTTCATTGCATTCCTCTGCTCTTCCAATTCCTGTAAACAAAACACTCAAGTTGACAGAAATCCTGTGTTTACAAATGCTCTATTTACCATGTGCATTCCTATCCTATTCCGGTGTTTTTCCTATCCCTGCGTTTTTAGAATGATGCAAGCCAAATGAGCCCTTACAGAATTACTTCAGTTATAGGTAGGTGTCGAAGGGAACTTTGTGTGGTTTTTCCTGCTCCTGCCGCGATGTTGTCCACCTCAACTGAGCTGCTCCATCGACAGAAACATCCACCAAACCAGACATCACGACTCCTGACCGTCTTTCTCAACTTCAGATCTCCTTCCCTGCCGCCGGATCCACCGCAACGGCATCACCATCATCGACCCATCGGATGAACCTGAGGAGTACACGGGTCCACAAGAGAGGTCGCACTCTTTTGTTTCTGCTATGTTATGCATTGCTTAAAATTACCTACTACTTTATCGTCCTGTTCACCTCTTGGACTCCAAGTCAGGTCCAAATTAATGTTCAAACTTGAGTTCTAAATTAGTTGTGGGGCACATATCATGGAAGCAATGAATACTATCTCTGTCTAATATCCGGTTCACCTAGGGTATGCCTATGTTGTTCATCTTGGGTGGGAAACAAACAGTAAAGCAATCATCATCTGTCTTTTTATTAAATTAAAGCAATCATCACCCTACTATCATTATTTTTGGATCCATCCACTGGTTGTTACCATCACTCTAAATTTCTGCATGCTCTCCTTACATAATATCACCATATTTTTTCTCGTATGGATGTTAGATATTGTACACAATCATGCTGAACATGTAGAGAAAAAGAGAAGAGTTTTGCGCGGCAATACAATGTCATGCAGACATCGCTCCATGGTGGGTTCCATGGCGAACCCTCCCAACCCCTCTCCAGATTGTAATACAAAGGAAGATATCTGTTCGGAGGCAGATTCAGACGCTGCTCACCACTCCTATTTACCACCCAAGGTGTTTGCTCTACCTTGGCATGATGATGTTAGTCATATCATGCATATGTTGCCTTGCAGTGAATACTTTTGACAGCATATATGTCATCTGCTTAGTTTAGACATGTTCTGTAATGCCACCTGTTTAGTTTCTATATCATATATGGGAATTGTGCAGTCTCATGTCTTTTAGCCAGCCATAATATACGTGAAATGTGCAATGCCATCCTGTTTAACCAGGCATCATATATTTGAATGATATCTTGCCCATTCTTTTCCTCATTACATTTCCATTTGTCGACAATGTTTGTACATTAAACTACTCTTCTTGTGAATCATCCATTTGGGTGGGAGATTGAAAAATCTGGAGTCAAAACAAGGCCTTCAGCGCAGACAATGCTAGCTGTCGAAGCAGATCTCTTGTTGGGTCCCGATAGCTCCTCAGAGATGGACTCAGAGACAGATGACCAGTCCTATTCCCCCACGGAGGTGCATGCTCTAACTTGGCACGGTTATACTGCTCACATCATGTATATGGTGTCTCGCATTGCATAGATTAGACATCATATACACCATATTGAACACCATGTTCTTAGTTCAGACATCATATCTAATGCCCTCTGTTTAGCATATGAATCACATATGTGAATTAAATGATGTGATCCTGATTACTTAGATAACATGTAGGTGAATTATGTCACGCGATACTGTTTACTTATTCATCATATCTTTGAATTATGTTATGCTATGCTATCTAGTTTAGATAGACATCATATATGTGAAATTATGTCATGCTATCCATTTTAGTTAAACAATATACATGTCAACTATTTCATGACGTCTTTTTCCACACTATCTATTGCATCTTTCTCCCATACAATGTCTGTACATTCAACTATGTTTCCTGTTTATCAGCCATTTGAATTGGAGTGGGTGATGCCAGCATCTAGCAGACTAAAAACACGGTCTTCAAATAAAACAGTGCTACCTCTTGGTGGATATAGCACCCCGGTTGTACATGCATGAGAACCAGCCCTACCACACATAACCCAAACTCTCGCCGATTATACCCCTACTGCGATGGACAGAGAACCAGCTTCACCCCATCAAACCCCACCCCAATAGATAGTAACCCAGTTCCTCTTGACACAGCACCATCTCCAACACAAAGCTCACAAACAAGAGAATTTAGTAAGGCAGCTCCAGTGCCCAAAGGACCATTACTACCACGGTGAACCCCAACTCCACCAGTTAGTACGCCTATTCTTGTGGAGGAAGCACAACCATCTAGTCATAGTTTAGCATCTATCGCATTTGATGTTGTTAAATCATATGTGCGTATCTTCCCATCTTGGAAATATTATACTAAAGATGAAGGAAAATGCCAGTTGCAGGTGTTTGTCCAGGAGTTATGTGTAAGTAATGTTATTCAAGGCAATTACATTGCTTTGTCCCATACATCCTACCTCCATGATGGTTATAATACAACAAATTTTCCCATTTTTCTCTATAGAGAAGGAGCGATTTGGAAACTCGGGATGAGGTAACCTGTGCTAATACCTCTGCTATCTTCAAGAATGCTTGGTGGCAGTACAGGAATTACCTGAAGAAAACGTACTTCATCGGCAAAGAAACTCATCAAATTCCCTTATGTTCTCCTGAGACACATTTACTAGACGATGACTGGGAATGCCTTGTTCTGTACTGGTCCCGAACCAAGAATGCGGTAATGTCTATGAGCTCATTTTCTATTTTTTAGTACTATATTCTTGCATCTTACTGTACTCTGTTCATGTAGAACAAGTGCCTAAACCTGAAGAACAACTGTTCTAATTTAAGATTCCATTGCTATCATAGTTCAAAAAAGCGCTAGGCGTTAATTGTGCATTTTGACACCTCCTTGCGGTTTACTGACCAAAGCGCATGCTTATGCGCAGTTATGCACAGACTAAGCGTAGTTATTGGCAACGCGTTTCACCAATGCCTAGAGCCTAGGCGTGCTTAAGCGCTCGCTTAGGCGCACAATCTTTAACTATGATTGCTATCATGCATACTGCTTTGCTCTTGTATCACTGTATTTACTCATACAAACTTATTCTTAAATTGAAGGATCCAATCGAAACTTCAATGGCACAGCAGGTATGTTCATGCATGTTTCTTTAACAGGCTTGCTCTTATTAATAGCTCTATTGATTTCAATTGCAATTGTGTATACAGTTGACTTCTCATATCATGCACATTACTAGCATCACAACAGAGCCAATAGTGTTGTTGTACATGTAGACCCGTGGTACCAATCTGAAATCTTGTTGTGCCGTGTAGTTTCCCACGCTTTGTATTCTTTCACTGCTGCTTTGTCTTGAACTGATATGATTTGAACCGTGTCTCTATTTTGATTTGGCAAGACAATGGAGTGACCATAGGACATTGATATATGTTTGTTTGATTCTTTTATTATGTACTAGTAGTTGGCAATAGAAGACTTGGTAGTTTAATCATGTCCACCTTGCTAATGAACTGGTTCACCAAAATGAGTTTCATATACTACTACATGCTAAACTGTTATGTGTCTGCTTGTTTCCTCTTTTAGAATGCTGACAGAATATTGGGGAAGAGTGCCTTATTAAGCAATGGTGAAGGAAGTAATGCAGATAAGGTTCAGGATAGTGACACATCCTTGTTGGTCTCCAAGAAAGCTGATAAAACAGCTAAGGAAGACTATCTCGAAGACAGTGAGACAACCCCAAAGTCCTGTCTTGGTTTAGTGTTGGAGTTACTGGCCACTACCGCTTGCACAAGCTATTCAAACTCATTGTATGAATCAGTTCGGTTTGTTGAGTCTCAACTACAAGGTGAAAGACATCGATCAGCTGTGCTGTTATAAGAAGCGGAAGGACTGCGGAAGTCCCTGGAGCATTCAGATGCATACTTTCTGGTGCAACAGCAAGTGTTGGAGGATTTTAGCACCAAACAGGACAAAGCTAATAAGCTTGCTAAGCTTATTGCCAGCATGGTGGATACCACGTTTATTGAGCTCTTCTGAAGTTGTTTTAGTTATGCTCTTGTTTTGATGCCGCGTTTATTTGCACTGGTGGCCAATTTTGATGGCCAGTGTATGTAATATGCTGCTTTGTTCCCTATATTTAAACTGGTGGCAAACTTTGATGCTTAGTGGATGTAATATGTGTAATAGCGGTAATAGGCTACCATTAATTGCTTGCTTATTTATTTCCTTATTGTCTTGTTTAGTTGTTTGCTTGCAGTCACGGTAGTTCTTTTTTTGTGTTTTTCTAGTGGCCACAATAACCTATTTTTGGAAACTAGGCCAAAATAATCATGGCAACACACCGACTTTTTTAACCATGGGCCTCCTGCAGGCCATATGATCCATGGGCCTTCTACGGGCCGTAGGATCCATGGGCCTTTTATGGGCCGTAGGATCCATGGGCCTTCTACGAGGTGTATCATCATTTCGCCAATCATGGGTCGTACTATTCATGGACAATAACGTGCCGTTTATTGGCCGTATTTGATAACTCTATGAAAACAGCCCAACGGGTTTTTTTCGACATCAAAACGGCCCAACGTATTAACGGGCCACAAATGGGCCAACTGTAACCACGGGCTGAATTTGGCCCACAAGCAGAAAATAACAGTAACGAGCCGTAAGTAACCGAATGCTGGAAATGAGCCCAAGAATAAATGGGCCCTGAGAAGGCCGAAAGACATCATGGGCTGGAAACAGCCCAACGGAATAATGGGCCATTAATGGGTATAAAGTGATACACTGTTCATTACGGGCCAGTTTTACCACCGGCCGTTAAGGGGCCGAGGGTTACTACGGGCCTCATATGCATGGAAAGATGTCATGGGCCATACATGGGCCGGCAGTTAAAACGGGCTAGAATTATATTGGACGGCCCAAATGACGCTACTAGGCCTAATTCGGATAGGCCGTAAACGGGCCTGGGGATAGCGGGCTGTAAATGGGCTATATGCGAACATGCCGTTAACAGGCTTGCCGTGGGCCGGCCCACCACCTTTTGACCAAGTCAAACGGGCTGGCCTTTTCAGAGGAATGGGCCTTTGTTGGGCCGTGCCACGTGTTGGCATATCATAGGCGCTTTGGGTCCAATGAGTGGATGACATCTGTCCCAACGGTGAGCCGACACGTGTTTCCTCCAGTCAATGATGATTTTACACGTGGAAAATCCCCATTGGTCGGGACTGTTAACGGGTTATCAGATCCAAAACCGGACCCGATAGCTTAATCGCGTTCTGTTACGGTGGATGCCACGTGTCGGTCACCCTTGACTAAAGCACTTCTGTGACGCGCGATTTATCGTCCTGGAAGTGGATACTTCCATGATGATAATTTTGGTAATCTCATGGAACACTTCTACGACAGCACAGGTATCACTATCTTGATTCTGTCATAAATTTGTCATGGATGTACATGCATGACAGAAAACGTGACCTATTGTGACAAACATGTATCATCACGGAAGTGTATTTTTTTGTAGTGCTAGTGACAAGCATTAAGCGTAGCAAAGTAATAACAACATCAATCTCAGAACATAATGGATACTAGGGATCAAACCATGACAAAACTAACCCGATTACATGATAAATCTCATACAACCCATCACTGTCCAGCAAGCCAACAATGGAATTACTCACGCACGGCGGTGAGCATCAAGAAATTGGTGATGGAGGAAGGTTGACGATGACGATGGCGACGGATTGCCCTCAATGGAGCCCCGAACGGACTCCAGATCAGCCCTCATGAGAGAGATTAGGGCTTGGTGGCGGCTCCGTATCGTAAAACGCGATGAATCCTTCTCTTTGATTTTTTTCTCTCCGAACGTCGATATATAGAGTTGGAGTTGAGGTCGATGGAGCAGCAGGGGGCCCACGAGGTAGGGGGCACGCCCAGGGGGGTAGGCGCGCCCCCAACCTCGTGGATAGGGTGTGGGACCCCTGGCCTTGATTCTTTCGCCATTATTTTTTATATATTCCAAAAATATTCACCTTTGATTTTCAGGTCATTCCGAGAACTTTTATTTCTGCACAAAAATAACACCATGGCAATTCTGCTGAAAACATTGTCAGTCCGGGTTAATTCCATTCAAATCATGCAAGTTAGATGTCAGGACCTCGATTTCGAGTCACATAGATAATGATAATGATAACCCTGCAGGGGTGCCTAGTCTGTCCCAAGCCTACCTGTACCGGGTGCCACTTGGTAGACTACTAACACTACCTACAAACACCAGAAACTAGTTGCAACTCCTGGATAGAGATCGAGTTGATTAATAAGCCGAGAGGGGCCGAGTTACCGGAACCCAATGTGTGGTAGTAACTGTTCATGGATCACAAACACAGGACTCAGTTCCTGAGGACGGCTGCAATGAGACAACCCGCCATGTACTCCTACATGGCCTCTCACCGCTACCTTTACCAAATCGTCTTCACACACTTAGCTCTCAACGGTAGGACATGTTCACCACGTTCCAATTCATTCCCGATGAATCAGACCGGACTCAACTCTAAGCAGTAGCAGGCATGACAACAAGCATGAATGAGTAGGCAAATCAGGGCTCAAACAATTCCTACTCATGCTAGTGGGTTTCATCTATTTAATGTGGCAATGACAGGTCATGCAGAGGAAAGGGGTTCGGCTACCGCAGCATGTAACAATTGAAACGATGTTGTCCTAATGTAGTAAAAGAGAGCAGGAGCGAGAGAGTGGGATTGTATCGGAATTAACAAGGGGGTTTTGCTTGCCTGGCACTTCTGAAGATAGTATAGCTCTTCATCGGTGTCATCGAATTCATCGTCGGAACGTGTCTATCGAGAGGGGGCAATTACCGGCAACTGAGAAAGAAACACAATCAATGCAATGCAACAACATGATGCATGAATGTGACATGGCGATATGCTTTGGTTTGAGCTAATGCAACTAGCAACAATTTAAATGAAGTTGGTTTGAACCTAAGATTCAAATTCAAACTCCACATGTGGTTACTTAAATTCCATTCATTCCATTTGTCCTAAACAGTAGTCATAAGTTGTTCTAACATGCATGAAAATGGTACATACGGATAGATTGGATTTTTCTGATCATTTTTCATATATAATTTGTTTGATTTGGAGTTATGGTTGAATTACTATGATTTATTGAAGGTTAAGTCATTTTCTGGATTTTTCCTGGTTATTTTAAATCCAGAAAATATATTACTACGTCAGCATGGCGTCAGTGTGACATCAGCGGTCAACTGACCCGGTCCTGGCCAAACCTGATCTGCGAGGCCCGCATGTCATAGACTCAGTGTTAAGTGGGTATTAAACCGGGGCTAAATATCTGCGGGGCCGGTGTGTCAGTGACTGTGTTGGGGGGGGCTAATTAAGCACATGCTTAACTCTAAAATAATGACGCCACGTAATCTAAATGGTGATTAGTCGCCGGTGCTAAGCGAGACATAGCGGCGCGCCCCGTCCGGCCATCTCCGGCGACGAGAGCAAGCGTGGCTGGGCTCTACGTACTCAGGGCGACGCGACGCGTCGAGTGGTGGATGCGTCAGGTGTGGAGGCTGGCTTTAGCGGCGGCAACGGCGAGCTTTGGCGGAGGCCGGAGCTCGGGTTCGGTCGTGCGCGAGGCTGCGGCGCGTTAGCCAGAGTGCAGTGGGGCGCATCAGGATCCTGGGGACCCGGCGAGCACGCAGGAGCTACTGGAGTGAGCGGAAGAGCTCCGGGGCGCGAGGTTTGTCTGCCATGGCGATGGCTGGAGCTCGGTGCTTGCGGGAACGACGGCTATGGCGCGGGAACGAGCAGGAGAGGATGGGTAAAACGAAGGAGTCCTCACAGCGAAGTCATTGAGCATCTCAGATGGCTCGGGACGGCTTGGAGACGGTGAATCGGAGCCAGCGATCTTTGGTGCCCGTCGGTGAAGACGACGATGATGGCATTACTGTAGGGATCCTGGCGTCGTGTGCGTTGACGGATACGACGTATGCGATGAGTGCGGAGCTTCCAGACAAGTGGGGAGGCGAGGGGAGGCCACTAGGCACGGCGGCGGTGAGCTGCGCGCTGCTGGTGTGCTCGGGCGGCTGCGGAGAGAGAGCCAGAGCGGTGGGGAGAGGCCGGAGAGGCGGGGGAGTGGCCGAGGGGGTGCTGGGCATCTCCAGGCACGGACAGGCTCGAAGGGGAGGCCGCCAGCACGAAGCAGGAGGTGGAAACCTCAGGTG
This sequence comes from Triticum urartu, assembly GCF_003073215.2. Taxonomy (NCBI): domain Eukaryota; kingdom Viridiplantae; phylum Streptophyta; class Magnoliopsida; order Poales; family Poaceae; genus Triticum; species Triticum urartu. The sequence continues at coordinate 553,933,648 of NC_053022.1, read as the reverse complement.
CGAGCGCGGGCGACACGGCGTCGTCCTCCGGGAAGGAGCTAGGAGATGACCGGCAGAAGGCCAGGTGGGCTGGGCTGCATAGCTGGGACGGCAACAGTAGCAGGCCGCGCAGGTAGGCTGAGGTAAGTTCTGCTTTGTTTTACTTCTCTTCTGTTTTTTTACTAATTGTTTCTGTTTTTCTAATTTTTTTGCAGTTTGTTTTAATTTGGTTTTTCAAACCAAATCACTTTTAAAAATTCTGAAAATAGTTATGGGCACTAAAATAGTTATTCCAGAGGCCCTCAACTAATTCCAGAATTGTTGGGGCATTTAAAAATATTAATGATATTTAAATGCTCCAATTCAAATACAGTATGTGTTGAGGTAAATTCCAAGATGGCTAGGAAAAATGTGCATCACCTCTGGTTGCTGTTTCCAGCATTTCCAAAAATCATGAACATTTTTCTAAGACCGTTTTGGGTTCTTGGAATTTATTTTAGTTGAACCTATTTGATTTCTCTTTAGGTGCTAGGGTTTGAGTAAATCCCCATTTCAAATTCACATAACCTTCGACATGATGCATGGATGCAATGCCACTATCTGCAACCAAATTCTAGGGCTGTGACATTAGAGTCCAAAACAAGGGCAAAAGTGTTTGGAAAAGTAGATACGATGGAGACGTATCAGCAGCACACTTTGACAGGTGATCAGCTATGCTATTTTTCACATGGGGCACGTGCTCTGTTGGTATACCATCAAAGTGCTCCTCCAATCTCCTCACTTCCTTGACGTATGCTTCCATCAATGGGCTTTGATAGTCCTTGTTGACTTGTCTCACCACAAGCTGTGAATCTCCTCGTATGATCAACTTCTTGATTCCCAATTCTACTATAATTCCGAGCCCAGCAAGGATCCCTTCATACTCAGCTGTATTGTTGGTGGCTTCTTCCCGGGCAAAGTGCATTTGGACGACGTACTTCAAGTGCTCCCCGGAGGGGGCAACAAGAAAGGCATCAGCCCCTGCACCCTGTAGGGGAAAAGCACCATCAAAATACATAATCCATTCTTGGGGTGATTCCTTGGCAAGGATAGCTGTCTCTACCACTTCCTCATCGGGAGTTGGCATCCATTTTGCAATAAACTCCGCCAGCGCCCTGCTCTGAATGGTTTATGTGCTCTCAAACTTGAAACCAAAGCCGGATAACTCCAAAGCCCACTCCACTATTCTGCCTGTAGCCTCAGGGTTTTGAAGTATCCTTTACAACGGAAAACGAGTAACAACCGTGATCTCATGGGCTTGGAAGTAGTGACACAGTTTCCTTGAGGCCATAATGAGATCAAAATTCAACTTTTGCATGCTAGAGTACCTCGATCTAGCCCCCTGCAACAAGGAGCTGACGAAGTACAACGGGCGCTGCACCACCTTCTTCCTTGCCGCGTCCCTGGGGTTGTTCTCGATGTCGTGCTCACTGCTGCTCTGATGCTTTTCTAACTCTGCCGTTATCTGTCCACTTTCTGCCTCATCCACTTCTTGTTGTTCTACCAAAGCCGCACTGACCCGTGGGTCGGTTGCCGCCATGTATAGCAACAACGGCTCTTGGGGTATGGGTGCAACCAAGGTAGGCACAAACGACAGGTAGGCGTTGAACTCCTGCAGAGCTGCATCTGCTTCTGGGGTGCACTTCATAGGCCCTGCCTTCTTCAAAATTTTAAAGAATAGTAGGGCACGCTCGGTAGACTTGGAAATGAAACTACTTAGCGCGGAAATGCATCCCGTCAAGTCACTCACATCCTTAGCTGTCCTTTGTGCTTGGATTTGCTCGATGGCATTTATCTTGTCGGGGTTAGCTTCGACCCCCAATGGGACACGAAGAAACCAAGTAGCTTGCCAGAGGGGACTCCAAACACACACTTCTCCGGATTAAGCTTGAAGTTGATCTTGCGCACATTAGCAAACGTCTCCTCCAAATCTTGGATAAGAGTGGTCTTATCCTTGGTCTTGACCATGATATCATCCATATAAGCTTCTATGTTTCTGTGTAACTGCGGCTCAAAACAAATCTGAACTGCCCTTGCAAAAGTGGACCCGACACTCTTTATTCCGAACGGCATGCAGACAAAGCAGTACGTACCACATGGGGTGATCAATGATGTCTTCTCTTCATCTTCTTTGGGCATGAAGGAGAGCAAATCACACCCTGAGGTGGAATCCACAATCTGATCGATACGTGGCAAGGGAAATTGGAACTTCGAGCAAGCCTTGTTGTGGTCTGTGAGGTCAATGCAAAGCCTCCATTTGCCATTATCCTTCCGGACTAGAACTAGATTTGCTAACCTGTTTGATGCAATACTCCTTTGACTAAACCAGCTCCCTCCAATTTCTTGATTTCCTCGGCAATGAACTGCTGCCTCTCCAAGGCATGCTTCCGGACTTTCTGCTTGACAGGTCTAGCATGTGGGCAGGCAGCATGGTGGTGCTCGATTACCTCCTTGGGAACACAATGGATATCAGATGGTTGCCAGGTAAACACATCGATATTCGCCCGTAGGAAGGCAATGAGTGCACTTTCCTATTTTTAATCAAGGGTGGTGTTGATGGTGAAAGTACCATCAACGCCAGCCAGCCCTGCCGGGACCTTCTTCACTTGGGGTGCAGCAACCTTGGATCTCTTGCTGTTGAAACACTCCGGCACGTCATCAACAGGCACCGTGCACTCGGAGGGGGCACGCTTCCCGGGCTCCTTGCGGGAGGTCCTACAATCCCTTTTCTTTCCTTTGCTTTCCTTGGCGGGAACCGTTGCTGTCGCAACCTCTGTTGCGACTGCATCCCGGTACATCTGGTCCACGCAGATAATTGCATCCTTATCATTTGATGGGATAGTGATGACTCCCTATGGCCCAGGCATCTTCAGAGTGTTATAAGCATAGTGGGATGCTACCATGAACTTGGCTAGGGCCGGGCATCCTAGAATTCCATTGTATGGCAGGGGGAGATCAACCTCATCAAACACAACCTTCTCTGTCCGGTAGTTTAGTTCTCCCCAAACGTCACCGGCAACGTAATCTTCCCTTTAGGATGGCTCCTGCCGGGATTAACTCCTTGAAACATGCCGGTAACCTCTAGCTCTTCCTCTCCTATCTGAAGCATGTTGATGACTGCTGGGGAAATCAAATTCAGACTGGCCCCGCCATCCACTAACATCTTTGTGTCCTTGAGGTTGTGAATTGTCGGGGAGACCAACAAAGGCAAGCATCCTACCGCGATGGTAAGGTTAGGGTGATCCTCCTCATCAAAGATGATTGGCGCGCGCCACCATTTGAGCGGTTTTCCGGGCCTCTCGTGCTGGCTCCACAGCATTGATCTCTCGTGCCCATCGCTTGAGCTGGCGGTGGGAGGTGTGAAAGATGCACCACCATCAACACATAGGGCATTAGTGGCCATCTGAAATTCCAGCTCACTGGTTTCCTCTTCATTCCCTTCATCACAAACTTCCTTCTCTCGACCCCTGGCGGGTTTTCCTTGGTTCCGATGTGGATTGTCGAGGTGATTTGCTTCACGGCCTTAGCCCTTTCCGCCAGCGGCATTCTAACCTTTTTCCTTATCACGCTTGTCATATTTTGTCCTCTATTTCTTGATAAGCTGCTCAACTTGGTAACATTCCTGAAGATCATGGCCCTTGGTCCGTTGGATCTTGCAGTACGGGCCATCACCTTTGCCAGCTTCCTAAGCGGCAACGGCTTCTTGGCAGGCTGTGCAAGCGGCAACTTCCTTGCCCGGGGCCTCAACCTTAGCTTTCTTGCCGGTAATAGGTGTGCCCGAACGTTCTACAATCATAACTGCTTTATCCCTTGGCTTCTTATTGCGTTTCTTGCCCTTTCTCTGGCTAGTTGTTTCATCCTCATCCTCTTAATCAACTTTGATGCAATCCTCCTCTCCGGGCAACTTCCTTCCTTCCTCCATCCGAGCACACTTATCCACCAGCGTGTATAGCTCCTTCACAGTCTTGGGCAACCGCGCATTCATCTTGGAACGAATGTGACGGTTTTGCACATTGGACCAGAAGGCTGCTATAACGGCTTCTAGATTTATATTAGGAATATTCCTATAAACTTTACTGAATCTCTGTAAATACTTACGAAGAGTTTCTCCTTCTTTCTACTAGACAAGTTGCAGGTCGCTGGGTCTGCCGGGCTCTTGGTGGCCTCCGGTGAAGGCACCGATGAACTCGTGGCACAGGTCCAACCAAGACGAAATGGAGTTCTTCGGCAGGTGCATCAGCCAAGACCTCATGTTGGACTTGAGGGCCAACGGGAAGTAGTTGGCGAATAACTTCTCATCTCTTCCACTGGCAGCTTGAACAACGATGGTGCAGACGCTCAGGTACTCTGCTGGGTTCAAACTTCCGTCATACTTCACAGGTATCTCTGGCTTGAACATGCGAACGGATGGCCAACGGACTTGCTGCAGCTCTCATGTAAAGGCAGGGCAGCCAACCTCGAAAGGTAGGCACCCGCCAACACCGAGCGCAGGTTCGTCGATGTCGAGGCCGTCACACCCATTGGTTTGGCGGAGGTCGTCGCGACATCAATTTATGTTGACGCGTGCATCTCCTCGTCGCCTATCCTCTCGAGCTCGATGTTGGCTTGGACGTGCTCGAGGGTCGAAATAGACCATCGAGACATCATCAGGGTCTTGATTCAGCTGCACCTGCGTTGGCTGCCGTGGTGGGGACTGCACCATAGGGACGACCCCCTCCATTTGGCAAGCAGTACGGGCGGTTGCCGTTGCTTGGGGAGGTCATGGCGGCCCGGCTTGTCATGAGCCCCCAGCTTCGGCGAAACCTAGCAGACTCTGGATGGTGGCACGCCATTCATCCATCTGCTCGGCTATGGGTGGAAACCTTAGCAGCAACTAAGCTCGCGCCATAGCCGTTGTGGCGGTGCTTGGCATGGATGTCGATGACGTTGGCCCAGCGTTGCCTGGCTCCTGATGGCGCTAGTGGCGGCGACATTGGTGGTGCCGCGTCCACATAGTTGTGGGGCGACCGCCTAGGCAGCGGGGTCACACGGTGGTGGTGCTTGAGGGTCAGTAGCTCCGCCGTGGGCAGCAGTTTGGTCGACTCGTCCAGGAGGAGACACATGGGCCGCGGTCGCTCCCGTGGTGAGAGACACATGGACCCTGGACTGAGCGCCGTTGCTGCAGCTGTGCCCGTCAGCGGGAGGAGAGGGCATAGACCGTCGAGGTGTTGTTGATGTTGTTCTCCTCCGACATCTCCAACACCTGTGTTGGCCGCATGGGGAGTGGCGATGGCGCCACCTGCTCCAACCACACCCCCAATAGCATTCATGTCTTCGCTCGCCTCTGCATCCTCCGAAGAGCCTGAGGTTGCGGTCCGCGGAGCCTTCTAGGTGGACGGATGGGCACAAGGGCTGGACTTCTTGTTAGGCGCCATGGTCGAGGGCGCCATTGAAGATGAAGATGGTGATGAAGATGACGCGCTGCACACACTTTCAGGTTTGCGTAAGAGAGACCCCCTACCTGGGGCGCCAAAGATGTCGCCGGATATCCACGTCCACCTATTGGACAAGGAGGCCACTTGCTGGTTTGGCAGGGGGACGTCGCGTTGCACAAAGAGCAGACCAGCGCGCGACACCCTGGTAGAGAGCACACAAGTAATTTACCCAGGTTCCGGCCACCGTGAGGCGTAAAACCCTACTCCTGCTTTGGTGGATTGATGGTGGAATGTGGATAATGCAACGTAGTACACTTGCCCGACAGGGGTCGCCGTATGGCAGCAGCGACTACGCGCTTATGGGGTGCGGGTTCCTCAACTTTCGAACTCCTCTTATGGGTGCCATGGGCCTCCTTTTATAGATTAAGGGGTCCCGACAATGGAAAAGTGGTCATTATCCACTGATATGATCGCAAATAGTGTTGTCATACCTAACTCTGCGGGCTGACAAAGTGCATTAAATGCACGACTTAGTGTCACATCATTGGTTGCCCGGCAAGGTTTGTCAGGCTATCTCGCCAGCTCCGCGCTTGATCTATTGACACGTCATAGGACTGGTGTCATCTGTATGTTCCTTCTGTAAGAAACAGCCACCATGTGGCGATTGGCTGCCACGTAATCACCTTGCGGCTTGACACCGCACTAATTGATGACATGGGTCGCGCTTGAGTTGTTGGTGGGGTCGTTTTTCCTCCGTGAGCCCCAGCAGGCCCTGCTGGGGCACCTTGGTTGCTTGCTTCTAGCGGTGGCCTTGCCCTTGCCGGGCTCGCCTGCCCAGCAAGGGAGGCCCCTCTTGCCGATATACTGCTCCTCTGGCTTGATCTTGATCCCTCTGAGCTGCATGCTGGTTCTTCAAATCTCTTGGCCATTCAATCTCTGACTCCAGCTGATGCTTCGATTCTATTCTAGAGCCCGCGCACGGTCTGGGCAATGGACCCAGGGTCTGTTGCTCCGAAAAAACATTTAGCATGATATAAGGAAATATAAATAACAACTTTATTATTGCCTCTAGGGAATATTTCCTTCATGCTTCACATGTGGTGGCCGTGGACACAAATCTTTCCAATGCATCAACAAGCGAACCATGATCGCTAATGATGATGGCACGTATGACTTCATGAGTGAAGATGAGATGGAAGCTATCGAGCACGTCGCCATGCACCACCAAGTGAACGAAGAAGAAGATGATGAAGTCTATTGTGATAATGACTCAAGTCCCGCTCTCATGGTGTCCAAGGTCTTGACACTTCAACACCAACAAGACGAAGACTAATGGTGTCACATCTTCCACACCAAGGCCGGTATCATTGGGCGCTCCATAAAAGCCATCATCGACGGAGGGAGTTGCCGTAACTTGGAAAGTGAAGAGCTATGTTGCAAGCTGCAATTGGTCAAGAAGAAGCACCCTCGCCCTTACAAGGTTCAATGGCTAAGCGACCCCGGAACAATTCAAGCAGAGCACACCGTGCACGTTTCTTTCAAGATCGGCGCCTACGAGTACGCCATTGAGTGTGACGTGGTTCCTATGTCTGTGTGCCATCTTCTCTTGGGGAGACCTTGGCAATTTGACCGTGGCATCATCCACAACGGGAGAACAAACCACGATAGCTTCAAGATGAAGGGAACGGAGTACGTGCTATGACCTATGTCTCCAAGCCAAGTGATCGCCGACAAGCGGGCATCCACACATCATGGAGAGACTAGTGAGAGAGTGAACCACCAAAAAGAGAGTGAGCTCCACAAGCCAAAATTGAGTGACTCTTCGCCACAAGAGAAAAACCTAATCCTCTTCGCCACATAAAGAGAGATGAGAGAAGTGTGTGAGAACCCATCGAGTGTCATCCACCATGTCCTAATATGCAAATATGAGGTGGCAAAGACCAACACTCCTAATCCTCTACCTCTAGTGTTGTCTAATTTGTTGCAGGAATTCGCGTATGTCTTTCCCGATGAGTTACCTCCCGGTCTTCTTCCTCTATGTGGCATCGAACATCGGATCGACCTCATCCCAGACGCACCTCTTCCTAACAAGGAACCATATTGCGTCAACCTTGAAGAAACCAAAGAAATACAAAGGCAAGTACGACATCGCATAGACCATGTACATGTGTGTGAAAGTTTGAGTCCTTGTGCCATACCGGTCATTCTTGTGCCAAAAAGAGACGGTAGCTTTCACATGTGTTTTGATTGTAGACCTATCAATGCTATCACCGTTCGCTATAGGCATCGCAGTCCATGCATCGATGATATGTTAGATGAGCTTAGAGGTGCCACTATTTTATCCAAAATGGATCTTAAAAGTGGTTACTATCAAATCTGCATACAAGAGGGTGATGAATGGAAAACCGCTTTCAAAACAAAGTTTGGTTTGTATGAGTGGTTAGTTATGCCCATGGGTTTATTGGAAGCACTCGGTACTTTCATGCGTCTTATGCATTATGACTCATTTGTTGTGGTCTACTTTGACGACATTCGTTTAGCAAATCCCTCAACGAGCATGTGACTCACCTTAAGGCCGTTTTGCAAATGGTTAGAAAAGAACGTCTCTACACTAATATGGAGAAATGCACTTTTCGTGTTGATATGATTGTTCTCTTGGGATTTCTTGTGTCTTCCAAGGGAGTTCATGTAGATGGGTCTAAAATTGAAGCAATTGAAAATTGGCCCCAACCCACTAATCTGCAACAAGTGTGTAGTTTCCTTGGTCTAGCAAGTCGTTATCGTTTCTTCGTGATAGACTTTAGCACTATTGCCGCACTGTTGCATGCTTTGAGTAAGAAAAATGAACCTTTTGTTTGGGGACCATCTCAATCTACCGCATTTGATGAGCTCAAATCTTTGCTTACACATGCCCCAATTCTAGCATTACCCGATTTCACCAAAACTTTTGAGGTTCATTGTGATGCTAGCGGCCATGCAATTGGTGTAGTTTTGATGCAAGAAAAGTGAGTCGTTGCATATTTTAGCGAAAAACTTTCTGGTGCTCAACTTAACTATCCTATATATGACAAATAATTATATGCTTTGGTGTGAGTATTGCATGTTTAGGAATATTATCTTCGCCCTCATGAATTTTTCATACATACCGATCACGAGACACTTAAGTACCTAAAAGGTCAAGCTAAGTTGAATAAAAGGCATCCTAAATGGAGTGAATTTATTGAGTATTTTCCTTATCTGATCAAGTACATCAAAGGCAAAGAAAATGTTGTGGGGGATGCTCTTTCCTGCATATGCGTGCTTGTTACTACACTTGAGTTAAATGTGATTGGCTTTGAACATATTAAAGATCTCTACGAATGATCCTTCTTTTGCACTTCCTTACGCCAAATGTCTTACTCACACTTGTTGGGAGAACTTTTATCTCAAAATTGGATACCTTATGCGTGCTAACAAACTTTGTATACCCAAGTGTTCTCTTCGTTTATTGCTTTTGCAAGAGGCTGATGGAGGTGGACTCATGGGACCCTTCGGACGCGACAAGACTTTCGTCACACTCTCCTTCATGTACTTTTGTCCAAAGATGTTCTGTGACGTGGCACGCTTCAACAACAAATGCTCTACATGTCGCAAAGCTAAGTCCAACGCACAATCTCATGGTTTACATATGCCACTTCCAATTCCATATCAACCATGAGACGATATTAGTATGGATTTCGTTCTTGGTTTGCCTAGAACTCGCAATGGAAAGGATTCGGTCTTTGTTGTTGTTGACCGATTCTAAAAAATGGCACATTTCATACCATGCAACAAGATAGACAATGCTTCACATGTTGCTAATCTTCTTCGTAGGGAAATCTTGAGCTTGCATGGAGTGCCAAGGACCATTGTGCCGGACCGGGACATCAAGTTCTTAAGTTACTTTTGGAAGACCATTTGTGCCAAGCTCGGAATCAAGCTTCTATTCTCCAGGGCCTATCATCCCCAAACTGATGGCCAAACGGAAGTCACCTACCCGATGCTATCTACTCCCCTACGCTTGTTGATCAAGAAGAACATCAAGGAGTGGGAGGAGTGCTTCCCATCGCCGAGTACGCCTACAATCGAGCTTGACACACTGCTACCGGCAAGTCCCCCTTCGAGGTTGTCTACGGCTTCAACCCATTGTCCCCATTGGACATTCTACCTCTTCCACTCCAAGAACACGCAAACATGGGTGCAAGTGCAAGGGAAAGTTTCCTCAAGAAGATGCATGAAGATACAAGGGTAACAATCGAGCGTCAAGTATACTGCATCGCCACCAAGCTCAACATCAACAAGACACCAATGGTGTTCCAACCGGGCGACCTTGTATCGCTTCACCTTTGCAAGGACCTCTTCCACAATGAGCGCAAGTCAAAGCTCCTACCATGAGTGTACCCTTGGGGGTTGACCTATAAAACCCCCCAGGAGCCACCATGCATGCGGGCAACCACCTCATTCACACATGCGATCACACACACACACACACACCTAACAAGCAACGCCCGAGGAGAGGGAGCGGCCTAAGCCTTGGCCAGACCTCCTTGTTCCTCCATACAGCTCTAGGAGTAGCTCTGTACTGTTACATATAAACCACACTCGGCAGGACTAGGGGTGTTATCTCTCCGGAGAGCCCCGAACCTGGGTATGTCTTGAGTCCCGCGCTCGCTCAGGCCGACCTTGCCACTGGAGCCCACCAGTGCCCTCGAGCCTCCTCCTATCTTTAGCCATCCCTAGGCATCTTCCATGTGCCCACCGCGACAACCGCCTAGAGAGTGATGGCACTCTTGTGCACAACACATGGAATATTGAGCATCTTCGTAAGTTCTATCCATAAGGCGCGGGTTGCCGGGCTGCCCGGAAACCACCTTTTGTATGAGTCTACCGACAAGGCATGTAATCCTTTGTACAAAGCTAGGCACAGACCCTATCCATATAGTGAAATAAAGGTAAGTGTTTCACAACTCTTGTTGATTCACATGTCTAGTTATATGTGTTTATTTGTGATATTGCAATTTACCTTCTATGGATGTAAATGAACCGTCAAGATTCCATATCTCTATTTTCTCTTCTTTGTTTTTCTCAATGGACAGAAGGTTGCTTCATGTGCAAGTTTGTCGGGGGGAGTCACTACTAGGGAAAACCTTATACACAGAATCTTAGCAGCGCGGCGCTTAAAAACATGCGCTGCTGCTAAGTAGTAGCAGCGCGGCCATGGAAAGCTCGCTACTGGTGCAAACTTAGCAGTAGCGCGTGAAGCTTAAACCGCGCTGCTTCAAAAATCCACCGACAGTACACAACGACATAAGTTTACCAGTAGCGCGGCGCCAGGGAGCGCGCTGCTGCTAATGCCATAGTAGCAGCGCGCTTTTTTGTCACCTCGCTGCTGCTAATTTTGAAATTGTGCACAGGATTGGCCCGTTTAGCAGTAGCGCGTGACATGAAAGCGCGCTGTTGCTACTCTCTTAGCAGCAGCGCACTTTCTCTCCCGCGCTACTGCTAAGACGCAGCACCCACCACCTTTTCCACCTCCCCTCCCCATCTCCTCTCCTCCCTTTCCCCTAGCTCCCACATCCTCCCTCTGTCACTCTTCTTCTTCCTCAATACTTCTACCCCCATTACTCTCCCTCTTCTACCTACCTTTCTCTCTCTTCATTACTACTAGCTATGACTACACCAGCTCCATTAATTCATCTCCTTTCTCTTTTTCCTCCCCCTCCACTAGTTGAAGTTGTTTCCTCCCAAATTAGCTAGCTAGGTAGATGTAGCATTTAGTTAAGTGACCTATTTGCCCCCTAACTAGATCTTTCTTTGTTAAGAAGAGCTTTGTGCACTTTTGACCTCCCTACATCATCATCTCCACCGTGTGCTCGATCTCGAGATAGAGGTGGGATTAATATTTCATGCTTTTGCAAAATGGAAATATATGTTCCTATTTTGTATACACACTTAATTAGCCATTATTATGCATGGGTCCAATGATGTAATATATATATGTTCCTATTCTGTATACACACTTAGCCATTGTTATGCAAGGGTCCAATGATGTAATATATATGTTCCTATTATGCTGAGGAAAAGAAAAAAGGGAAACTGGTTATAGCAGTAGCGCTTTAGTGAAAAAGATATACAGCTAGTCAAGGTAGCAGTAGCGGTTTCTGTAGAAAATCGCTATAGCTGCTCGTAATAGTAGTAGCGCGTTTCGTGTAAACGCGGTACTGCTACGTCCACTTAACCAAAAATTCTCCCTCTCCCTGCTTCATCCCGCCTCTTTTCCCCCAAATCCCCACTCTCTCTTCCCCGGCCCCGTC